>NC_057805.1:296718438-296955239 GCF_018294505.1 Triticum aestivum | reverse complement strand
GGCGGCGGCGCAGGCGTGCGCGCGAGGGAGACGGCGCGGGATGGGCCGGCCGGCTCGGCTGGGCCTCGGCCCGGTCGGGCGCGGTGGGTTTTTTTTTAATATTCCGCCGAAATCAAAAAAATCGCAGAAAAAATAAATAAAAATCCAAAAATGATAAAACAAAATTTCCCCATCTAATTAAAATAATTAGAACAAGGTGAACATTTTTTGACACAAAAATGCAGTTTTGAAAACGTGCAATTTTTTTAATGCAATTAAAATTGCAAATAAAATCCGAATAAAATCCAATATATGATTTTAATATTTTTCCTCCAGTATTTCATTTGTTTTGGAGAAGTCATATTTTCTCCTCTCATTTATTTTAATGTGAAATATTTTTCCGGAGAGAAAATAATTAAAACCAAAATCCTCGTTTTATTATTTGATGAAAATCAAATATGAAAAATCGGGAAAATCCCCAACTCTCTCCGAGGGTCCTTGAGTTGCTTAGGATTTATCGAGGATTTGCCAAATGCAATAAAATATGCTAGGCAATGATGATCTAATGTATAACATTCCAAATTGAAAATTTGGGATGTTACAAACCTACCCCCCTTAAGATGAATCTCGCCCTCGAGATTCGGGTTGGCTAGAAAACAGGTGAGAGTGGTCCTTCCGTAGATCTTCCTCTCGCTCCCAGGTGGCTTCATCTTCCGTATGGTGGCTCCACTGGACTTTGCAAAACTTGATAACCTTACTGCGGGTAACTCGGCTGGCATACTCAAGAATCTTAACTGGTTTCTCCTCATAGGTCAAATCACTTTCCAGCTGAATCGCTTCCAGTGGCACTGTATCTCTCAGTGGTATCTCAGCCATCTCTGCGTGGCACTTCTTCAACTGGGAAACGTGAAATACATCATGAACTCCTGACAATCCTTCAGGCAATTCCAGCTTGTAGGCAACTTCTCCCATACGTTCCAAAACCCTGTATGGTCCAATAAAACGGGGCGCTAGCTTTCCCTTAACTCCAAAGCGCTTCACTCCTCGAACTGGCGATACTCGCAGATAAACTCTGTCTCCGACTTCGTGAACTGTCTCCTTACGTTTTGAATCCGCATACTCTTCTGCCTGGACTGGGCTACCTTGAGCCTATCGCGAATCAACCTCACTTTCTGTTCAGACTCCTTAATCAAATCTGGTCCAAACAACTGACGGTCTCCAACTTCGTCCCATAACAACGGTGTTCTACACCTCCTTCCGTACAAAGCTTCGAAAGGGGCCATCCTCAAACTGGTTTGATAACTGTTGTTGTAAGAAAACTCTGCATATGGCAAATTGTCGTCCCAACTAGATCCATAATCTAGTGCACAAGCTCTCAACATGTCTTCCAAAATCTGATTGACTCTCTTGGTCTATCCATCTGTCTGTGGGTGAAAGGTTGTACTAAATTCTAGCCTGGTTCCCAATGTTTCATGTAACTGCTTCCAAAACTTCGAGGTAAACTGGGTTCCTCTGTCTGATACAATGGTCCTCGGAACTCCATGCAAACATACGATCCTGGTCATTTATATCTTTGCCAACTTAGCACTGGTGTAAGTGGTCTTCACTGGAATGAAATGAGCTACTTTCGTCAAACGGTCGACTACAACCCATATTGAGTCATAGCCTGAACGAGTCCTGGGCAATCCCGTGATAAAATCCATGCCTATTTTATCCCACTTCCATTCGGGTATTGGCAATGGTTGTAGCAATCCTGCTGGCTTCTGATGTTCTGCCTTCACTCTCTGACATACATCACAAACTGCTACATACTCCGCAATATCCTTCTTCATTCCGGTCCACCAGAAAGTATCCTTCAAATCCAAATACATCTTGGTATTTCCTGGGTGAATCGAATACGGTGAATCATGGGCCTCTTGCAAAATCAACTTCCTGATCTCCGGATCATTGGGCACGTAAACGCGGTCCTCAACCATAAGGTATCGTGCTCATCCTCACGAAATCCCTTGGCTTTTCCTTTGCTCGTCTTTTCCTTTATCTCATCTATCTCCTTGTCTGTCTTCTGAGCTTCTCTGATCTTTTCCATCAAGGTAGACTGAATCTCCAATGTCGCTAAATAGCCTCTTGGGACTATCTCCAAACATAGCTCGCGAAGGTCCTCGGCTAACTCCTGAGGTAACTCTCCTGTTATGAGGGTGTTGACATGGCTCTTGCGGCTCAACGCATCAGCTACTACGTTAGCCTTCCCTGGGTGATAATGCAATCTCATATCATAGTCCTTAATAAGCTCCAACCATCTCCTCTGTCTGAGATTTAACTCCTTCTGCGTGAAAATGTACTTCAAACTCTTGTGATCCGTGTACACCTCACAATGGTTTCCGATGAGAAAATGTCTCCATGTCTTCAACGCATGCACTACGGCTGCTAATTCCAAATCATGCGTGGCATAATTCTTCTCATGGGGTTTAAGTTGTTGTGAAGCATATGACACAACTCTTCCTCCCTGCATAAGCACTGCTCCAAGTCCTCGACGAGAAGCGTCGCAATAAACTTCATAATCCTTGCGTTGATCTGGCAAAATCAACACTGGTGATGTAACCAATCATTTCTTCAATTCTTGGAAACTAGCTTCACATTCCTCAGTCCAATTGAACTTGGTGTCCTTCTTTAATAGCTCAGTCATGGGTTTTGCAATCTTTGAGAAATTCTCAATAAACCTCCGGTAGTATCCTGCAAGTCCAAGGAAACTCCGGATCTCTCCAACTGACGTGGGTGATTCCCAACTTGTTACCGTGTCAACTTTGGCGGGGTCTACTGCTATTCCTTCTCCAGATATAACATGTCCGAGAAATCCAACTTCCTTCAGCCAAAATTCACATTTGCTGAACTTGGCGTATAACTGATGTTCTCTGAGCTTCTCAAGTACCAAACGCAAATGCTCCTTATGCTCTTCTTCATTCTTGGAAAAGACTAAAATATCGTCTATGAACACCACGATGAACTTATCCAAAAACTCCATAAACACTTTGTTCATCAGGTTCATGAAATAGGCAGGTGCGTTAGTCAGACCAAATGACATAACGGTATACTCATATAGCCCATATCTGGTGGTAAAGGCCGTCTTAGGTATATCCTGCTCTCGAGTCTTTAACTGATGGTATCCTGATCGTAGATCGATCTTGGAAAATACTTTAGCTCCTTGTAAGCGGTCAAACAAATCATTGATCATCGGCAGTGGGTACTTGTTTTTGATGGTCACTTCATTCAATCCACGGTAATCAACAACCATCCTCAACGATCCATCTTTCTTCTCCACTAGAAGTACTGGTGATCCCCAAGGTGACGAACTTGGGCGAATATAGCCTTTATCCAATAACTCCTTAATCTGCTTCTTAATTTCCTCCAAATCTTTTGCGGGCATCCTGTACGGTCTCTTAGATATTGGCCCTGTGCCTGGCAAAAGTTCAATCAAGAACTCAATGTCTCTATCTGGTGGCATGCCTGGCAACTCTTCTGGAAATACATCCGGGTAATCCTTCACCACTGGTATTTCCTCCTGTACAACTCCTGATAAGGAATTCACTTGAGTCCTCTTTGGCACATGCCGGGATACATACTTAATCCTTCTTCCTTCTGGGGTGGTAAGCATAATCGACTTACTGGCACAATCAATGTTCCCTCCATACTTTGATAACCAATCCATGCCTAATATCACATCCAATCCTTGTGATTCCAATATTATTAGGTCCGAGGGAAACAGGTAGTTACCAATCCTTAACGGTAACCGTTCACACCATAAACTAGCCATATACTCTGCTCCTGGTGAGGTTACTAACATGGGTGACCTAAGGACTTGGGTTGACAGTTTATACTTATCCAAAAATCCCCTTGATATGTATGAATGCGAAGCGCCAGTATCAAAAAGAACGAGTGCAGTAAATGACTTAACCATAAACTTACCTATTACTGCATCAGGCTGTGCTTCAACCTCTTCCACGCTCACGTGGTTCACATGTCCTTTATTGAAAGGGTTCGGCTTCTTCCCAGAGCTTCCATTGCCATTTCCATTCTGGGCTTCAGGACAATCATTTGCATAGTGTCCAGTCTTCTGGCACTTGAAACAATTAATGTGACTTAGATCCCTCTTGGCTGGGGTAGATGGGTTGGTGCGGTTCTGTCCGTTGCTTCCTCCATTCCCATTACCATTCTTGGAGCCATTATGGTTGTGCGTACTACTTCCTCCATGGGTATGTTGAAACTGCCCTCCTGGTTTCGGGGCAAAACGTGGCTTCTGCTGAGCTCCAGAATTGTACTTCCCTTGTCCATACTTCCTCTTACGGTTTTCAATCTGCTGCTGCTTCCCTTCAATCATGAGTGCTCTATCTACCAACTCCTGGTAGTTGTTGAAGGTTGCTACCATTAGCTGCATGCTCAGCTCATCATTCAGTCCTTCCAAAAACTTCTCCTGCTTGGCTGCATCTGTAGCAACGTCATCTGGTGCATAACGTGCTAACTTACTGAAATCCTCCACATACTGGCCTACGGTGCGTCCTCCTTGGCGTAGGTTGCGAAACTCACGCTTCTTCATAGCCATAGCTCCTGCTGAAACATGAGCTGTACGGAAAGCTTGCTGAAACTGGTCCCATGTGACAGTTTCAATAGGGTGTGTGGCTGTGTAATTCTCCCACGATGATGCTGCGGGTCCATCAAGCTGATGTGCGGCAAAACGCACTCTTTCCGCATCTGTGCATCCTGCAGTGGCCAACTCCCTTCCAACTTTGCGAAGCCAATCATCTGCAACAATCGGCTCGGTGCTGCTGGAAAACACCGGCGGATTTAGCCTCAAGAAACGGGCTAAGTGATCAACAGGTGGAGGGGTGGGTTGTTGTTGTTGTTGTTGCCTTGGTTCTGTACCAACACTTGCATCAGGGCATTCTGTTGCTGAATCAACTGAGTGATCTCTGGTGGGAAAACAAATCCGGTGTCGCGTCTCGGAGGCATCTGATGGGTTAGAAAAGATGAGAGTTAAGAATAGGATGAGGTCTAGAGAGGAAACACTACCCATATGCTCATGAGTCAAATACAATCAATATCACTCAATCAATTCAAACAAGGCATACAATCGATCTAACTAGCGTTACAAAGTGCTTGAACTATACTATTAAATGGGGGGAAACTACTACTGATATGGTGGTCTACTAGAAATTCTGATCAGTTGAAGACTCCATGATATCTGCTCCAGCTTCATCAACAAAGTCATCTTCACTGGGGTCCGAGTCTGTGTCGTCGATGATGATGTAGTTATTCGGGCAAGCGCATTCGTCATCTTCTGCTTTTGACACTGGATTTCCCATGAATACTCCAATCTTCTTCTCCAGGTCATCATTCTTCCCTACTAGTGTGATGATTTCCTCCAGATAATCCTCGCGTGTAGCCTTGAGTTCTTCCTCCAGCTCCTTGATCTTCGTCAATGCCTTCTTCAGCTCTATCTTGTCTGAGCACATCTGGTTCTCCTGGCGACGAATGTGTTGGTTTTGTTCTTGGATGAAAGCTGCAATTGATCCATCCTTCTTGGTGCTGATCATCTCCCATTGCTCGTCTCGGCGTCCACAAATCTGATAAATAGTATCCTTAAGCTCCCTATGGTAGACTTGTCCAATGCGCCCCATAGCGATGTGGGCTGCCATGCTCTTCCCTAAACTCCAGGTGGGTGCTTCAAAAGCCAATCTTATAGGTTCAGTAACTGGCGCAAACGTCCTTCCTGGGACTTGAACTTGAATCTTCCAGCTCTCCTCTTCAGGTAAGGTGGCGTTGTAGGTTCCGGTGATGCTTGGTATTCCTATGTTCAAGTACTTAGTGACTTCCTTCAAGTGACGTCCAGAAGGCGTATCTTCATCTGGTTGCCTGAACTTGCTCCTTGCATCCGATATTCCTAAAAGAGTAGAAAGTGGAGAGGGGTCAGAAATGAGAAGAGAGAAGTGTTCTAGGGTTTAAGCTTAGTGGTCGTGTCCTACAGTCAGCGTGTGCTCTGATACCACCTTTGTAGCGACCAGACCTCAAACAGTCTGTGCTGCTGTGCACCAGTGTCATCCCTGGATCAGTAATGCTGACACGCACAGTACAAAAGGAGGATTTATAACAGAGTAGCAATCACACACTTATTACAACGAATATCTCAAAAGAGAATAAGTATGATAAATATGGCTTAAGGCCATCTAAAAACGATAACAGCGGAAGGCTTCGAAGATAAGTGAGTCCATCAACTCCAACGGCATCACTGAGTATAAGACCATGACCTAAGGCACCTTACTCGTCGTCTGAAAAGTCTGCAACATGAAACGTTGCAGCCCGAAAACGGGTCAGCACATGGAATATGCTGGCAATATAACACATAGAGAATAATGAACATAATAATGCTATACTATATGCATATATGGCTGGTGGAAAGCTCTATGGTTACAATTTTGCGAAAAGCCAATTTTTCCCTACTACAAAGGAATAAGTTATGTTTAACTATCATGGTGGTTGTTAAACATTGAGAAGGTACCTCCAACTCAATCCCAATTAAGTGTCATCATTAACCCAACAAAATTAATTAAAGTAACATGGTGATGAGATTCACATGATAATCCAGATACTAGATACTCAAGTTGTCCATAACCGGGGACACGGCTAACCATGATTAGTTTGTACACTCTGCAGAGGTTTGCGCACTTTTCCCCACAAGACTCGATCGCCTCAGCTTGATTCTCGCACTGCATGATGTTTGAGAAACGGATGACCGAGACACAGTCTTTCAGAAGCGTTAACTCTCTACTCCGGGTAGACCGTACCACCTACATCCCCTACATCTGCTAGTCTACCTCTTCAAGAGCTCACACAACTTAATCAACTATGCTAGAGCCCATAATAGCTTGTGGCTGCACACGGAAGTTTCTAGCATGAAAAATCTCATGATCCCTTTTAGCCTGGGTGGCGGTCCATAGGATGATCACACGGGTACCCCGGGATATCCAAAAAAAACAGGCAGCACTGGGTTCCCCAGGTGCCTCAATCCACCCAGATGTGAGTTTTAGTTGCCACCTTAAGTAAACCATTATTAACAATCTCACATATGTCATGAATATCTCTCAAACCCAATCCACGTCTACGAGCATAGCATGGCAATATAAGCAACGTAGAAGTAACTCCCAAGGGTTTGATATACAAAACAGGTAATAGGTACTACCTCAGCTACTTCCCAAAACCCACAATTTAATTAGATCCTAACCATGCAATGTTTTAGGATTGATCTAATGCAATAAAAACTGGGTATGGAAAAGTATGATCAAAGTGTTACTTGCCTTGCTGATGATCCGCGAAACCTAGAGATTCGAAGTAACAAGCGGCGCACTCCGGGTACTCTATCGCAAACAAACAAGCAAACAATAAGTACTTATCTAATGCACAGGTAAAACTCGAATAAAAGATACAACCAGAAAGTTCAGCTTAAGAACTCCAGTTTGCAAAAAGAATCAAATCGAACGAAGCAACGAAAGTCAAACGACGAAAGAAACAAGCTTCGTTTACTAATCTGGATCTAGGTCAAATTTTACAGTAGGAAAAACTTGTTTGAGTAGGTTAAACGGAAAGAGAATTTCGAGACGAAACTCTAGGCGCTTGAATCGCCTGATTCCGATAAATGAGCGAAAAGTTAAATGAAAACGAAGATCCGATCAGGAATCGGGATCTGGAAAATCGCGGAAAAATCCGACAAAAAAGAAAACTGACGAACGGTTAGCGAAAATCCGACGAACACGTTCGTTAAAACGAACGGGTCGGTGAACGTTCACTAAATAATAAAACCGAAAAAAATAAACCAATCTAGGGTTTAGAAAAAAAACAAACGGTTTTTTTTAGAAAACCGGCAAGGGCGGCGGCGGCTCGGTACCTCATCGGGACGGGCTCCGGCGGGGCGGCTTGGGGCTCCGGCGGGGGTCGGCGAGGGCGGCGGGGTGGCGGGGCTCGGGCGGCGGCGAGGGGCGGGGTCGGCGGCGGCGCTGCGGCGAGCTGCGGGCGGCGGCACTGCGGGCTCCGGCGGGGCGGCTTGGTGCGGGGGCTCGGAGTGAGGGAGGGGCGGCGGCGGCGGGTATATAAGAGAGGGCGGGCTGCTTGGAGGAGGGGGCAAGGCGGCGGCGATGGCGTGCTCGCCTCGGACTCGGCGGCGGCGCAGGCGTGCGCGCGAGGGAGACGGCGCGGGATGGGCCGGCCGGCTCGGCTGGGCCTCGGCCCGGTCGGGCGCAGTGGGTTTTTTTTTAAAAATATTCCGCCGAAATCAAAAAAATCGCAGAAAAAATAAATATAAATCCAAAAATGATAAAACAAATTTTCCCCCTCTAATTAAAATAATTAGAACAAGGTGAACATTTTTTTGACACAAAAATGCAGTTTTGAAAACGTGCAATTTTTTTAATGCAATTAAAATTGCAAATAAAATCCGAATAAAATCCAATATATGATTTTAATATTTTTCCTCCAGTATTTCATTTGTTTTGGAGAAGTCATATTTTCTCCTCTCATTTATTTTAATGTGAAATATTTTTCCGGAGAGAAAATAATTAAAACCAAAATCCTCGTTTTATTATTTGATGAAAATCAAATATGAAAAATCGGGAAAATCCCCAACTCTCTCCGAGGGTCCTTGCTTAGGATTTATCGAGGATTTGCCAAATGCAATAAAATATGCTATGCAATGATGATCTAATGTATAACATTCCAAATTGAAAATTTGGGATGTTACAATTATGCTTAAGTTCAGCCATGGAGTCTTCTAGATTGTACATGTGGCAGAATCTGGTGGAATGTAGATGATATCCAACGGCCAGTAGTGCTCGGATTTGCCATCTCTGTACTGTCGGATTGGCTTCATCCAATGACCAACTTTCAAAGTTATTCGCACACTATATAGGTGTATAGATGTATAGATATATACAGATGTGTCCCATGCTAGACAAAATAAAGTTTGAGCGCATGCGTGGGACGACACCCCCCCCCCCCGCCCCGCCGCCGCCTCGAAGTTGGGAAACTGACATCGTACGTATTGAACCAGGCTTGGAGTCGGGTACGGTGTTCGGTTTGTAATGTAGTTGGTGGCCCATCGAAGTTGTGCATTTGGGATTTAATCACATCATACACCATCGTGCCCATACATATTTTCGGGCCGCATGCAGTGTATACGGGGTCTTCTGATCGGCCACGTCTCCCTTGTGTGGTTTTTTTGTGATGACACGCATATCTGTGGGCTCCCCGAGTGTATATATATCATCCCTTTCACCGATAATGAGGGGTATGTGTTGGCCATGAATGGATTCCTCCTAGTTCGTGTTAGGGCCGGTCACCGTCAAATGTTGGTCAACCAAAGCTTGAGCTCATGCGTTGCCAGGTTTCCCTCCCAGATGCTTGGATTGCTGGGTTCGAACTACATCAAACCCTGCGTATCTCGTCCTTAACTACCTTGCCTTCATGGTTGTTGTCTGTATTGAGAGGTAGGCAGCACATCTAAATTGTACATTATTCTATATTGAAAACACACAACACCCCTTCCAACGTATATCATTTTGGGCCGCATGCAAGAGGTGCTGGTTTTGTGGCCCCTCTCGTACGATTTTTATGATGGTTCAATCTATTGGCCCAAGCGGTTTATCGACAACAACAACTGTCATTTGACCAAACGATATATTCATTGGTCCGTCTTATGGTAGGTCATGGCAACATGCATGTATGACCAAAGTATCGATCATTACATGCATCCGCCCCGCTGAGACGAAGTGGGAGGTGGTGGGCCAAGCATCCTAGCTAGGTACGACATTATGCCATTATATATATCCTAGCTTGGTGGTTGTTAGGGTGCTTTCGGATTTGCGAGGCAGGTGCCACCAAAATTATGCATTGTGTATTTAAAGTTTTAAACATCCCCAATATTCGTACATATATTTGGCCACTTCCAGGTGGTTCTCGACTTCTGGCCCCTCTCATCGATCTTCAACGACGCGCCCAATCGTGGGCCTGTGCAGTCAAAGTTGTGCATTGGAATTTTCAACATCACATACCACCCTTGTCACTCATATATTTTTGGGCCACATGCTGGTGTGGCTGTCTTTTGACCCTCTCTAACGTTATTTTTTGCTGCAAAGACTCTGACGACGCTCAATGGACACGGGGTATCTTAACCGTGTGCGATACAAGTGTGATGTGAATCACCACGTCTGCGCAAGCGCGAGCAAATTAAGGTGGAGGTACTGGCTCAACCGTCTGCGATGCACGTGCGCTGAAATCACCATGACTGCGCAAGAGCGAGCAAATTAATGTGGAGGTACTGGCTCAACCGTGTGCGATTCAAGTGCACTGCAATCACCACGACCGCGCAAGCGCGAGCAAAGGGTGGAGGTACTGTCTTAACCGTGTGCGATGCAAGCGCGCTGTAAAACCACCACCTGTGCAAGCTAAAGGCGGGTAAGTTTATTTGGAAATTAGGACGAACCGTGCAATAGACCAGCTAGCTAGAAATATAAAAAACAAACTACCCGCCTTGAGCGTTGCAAAAATCGGCGGATCCGCGCCACTTTTCCTTATTATCATGTACACATATTGTTATTGGACCGTGCGTGATCTTGGGAACTCCCGCCCCGCATCAATTCCTTTACCCAAATTTTAGTAGCCGCCGTACTTCAACCGTCGCCCACACTCCTCCAGCACCGACCTTATAGTAAAATTGCAGTAGCTGAGGCATTTGAACCATCGCCCTCCCTCGTCCAGCACCATCTCCACCCACCATTACTAAAAAAATTAGTAGCCGCGGCGTATCCTCAAACACCAACCCCCCTCCACATTCCCCCACCCACCCCCTCCCCCCCCTCGAACCCTAGCTCGCGGCAGCCACCACCAACCCCTGCCGATCTGCCCGTTCCTCCTAGCTTAGATAATAAAGTTCAGGTTACCCAGCGATTCCCATACCGTCGCCCCACTCCCCTGAGTTTTTAGATGAGGCCTGCGATGTCCCTCCCTATCAGATCCACATCCACTGCTCCAGAATGTCGCAGCCTAAGCTCGACCATGTATCCCAGGGAGCCCGGCGAGCGTTCGGCCAAGAAGAGGTTTATCATGGCTTCTCCGGAGGACGTTGGCGAGGTGGCCGCTGTTCGCCCCGACCTGTCGATCCCAGAGCAACACATCTCCGCGGAAGCTGGCGGAGACGTTGACTATGTTGCCATGCCGAAGGCTTCATGTCAGCAGGCTAGCGTATTACTGTATCTCGGGAAAGCTGGCTATGACATCAAGCTCGTCCACACCGATGACTTCACACGAGCCATGTCATAGGTTAAGTGGTCCATCCCCAACCCCTCTGGTTTAACTGCCGTCGATCTCTTCGATGGCCCTGCCACTGATCTCCTCCGCCAAGTGGTCAAGGATTTGCGAGCTTTATATGCCATCGAGCCCATTTTGTCATTTCTGAAGGACATGTTCTACGGCGGTGGCTTGGGATCCTCAATTGCCAAGTCAGATCTCATCGACCACGACCACCAGGAGGGCACTCACGAAGGTTCTTCCAAGGTGAAACGGCTCATTTGTGACATCAGAGAGCGCACCATGGGTCTGTGCTCTTCCAACTGGAAGGATCCCGTCCATGAAATGTGAGGCAACATTCTATTAGTAAATGTTACCTTTCTAGCTTGCCAACCCGTACCCTTTGTTGTAGTAGCATTTGCCGTGCGGTGCTTTAACTGTGTCGTGCTTAATTATTTCAGTTATGCAAAAATGTATTGTTCAATAGGTCTATGTGATGTTTAAGTATGAATTGTCCACTTCAGTTTCACGAATGGCTATATTTGGTTGTTTATAGTGAGTAGATGCCATTTTTATCTGTATTTGGTTGTTAGGTTGGTTGGGGTGAACATTTTTCCAGTTATCGAGCAGATGCCTTGTTTATCTATATTTGGTTCTTAGTTTGGTTGCAGTGAGCATTTGTCCAGTTATCAAGCAGATGCCTTGTTTATCTGTATTTGGTTGTTAGGTTGCTTTTTTAGCATTTGTCCAGTTATCAAGCAGATCCCTTGTTTATCTATATTTGGTTGTTAGGTTGGTTTTTAGCATTTGTCCAGTTATCAAGCAGATGCCTTGTTTATCTTTATCTGTTTGTTAGGTTGGTTGCAGTGAGCATTTGTCCAGTTTTCAAGCATATGCCATGTTTATCTGTATTTGCTTGTTAGGTTGGTTGCAGTGAGACTCTGTCCAATTTTAATGGCTATATTTGGTTGTTATACTGGTCATTTATTCCTTGTTTATTTCAGTCATTCACAATGTGTTGTTCATTATGTGCAAGTCGGAACTGTGCCGCTCGACTACATCAATACCAGTTTGAACGGCTATATTTGGTTCCAGTTATTCCTGGTGTAGTTAACACATGCCCTTTATTTCAGTTTTACACATTTATCCAGTGTGATGTTTAAGCATTACCTACGTTCTATTCATTTTCAACAATACCAGTTTGAATTGCAATATTTGATGGCTGTTAAGCCTGCTATCGGTAACATTGCCTTCCATTTTATATCTGCTTTAACAGCATGCTGAAACCAACACATTCAAGCTATCATTTGGAGATGATGTTGTTTACCTTTGCTATATTTGTTTGATGTTATGGTTGCTATACTTATCATCCCTTTCCACTACTTATGCAGGACAACAACGGGAGTGGCCACCATTTTTCGCCGAGGTTAGCTTCATCCCTCGGCTTGTACTCCCCCCGTCGTCCCATAATGTAGTGCATATAGATCCAGGCCTGGACACTAGTTAGCTTCTAATATTGACTTGTTGCTTGTAGGTACATATGCCCTTGGCAGGGATCCATGCATCAACCCTTTTTGCGTATGGGGCAATGAGATATTGATGAACAAGCATCAAGTGAGTAAACTAATAAGGATTGTAGCAAAAAGATACTAATGGTGGCACGCAAATTATTTGGTTATGCTCTATCCAACACAATAGTGAGATGTAGGATGGTAACTACAAACTCTGCAGCCTTCTCTTTTTACTGCAAATAATGAGTTGTTAGACAACAATGTCTGGATCTTTTTCGTTCCCAGTGGTTCCCGAAGCCGTTCACTCAAGATTACCTCGCAAAGTACACGATTGGTGGACACGCAATGAAGGTTAAAGTATTTCATCCAGACTACAATGAGCATCGAGAAGTCCTAATGAAGACAGTGAAGGATGGATGTGTAGCCATCACAAGGGGTTGGCCTAGAGTCATGCACGCATTACGCATGGAGGAGGGCACAATATGGGCATTCCGCTTCACCTTCTCCAGCAACCAGAATGTCTTTCGCCTCTCTCTTTACAGTCTTTAGTACAACTGTGGTTCATCATTCTTTACTTGGTGCTTCTGTAGTTCTTCAGTATATGTACCTGTGCATCGAATTATGGATTTGTGGTTGAACCTATATTTGTGATAAACATGGTTGGATATGAAATAAGTGATTGCCTACTTCCAAATTCAAAACATGTGATTTTTAAATTAGGGATTACACTGCACACGGTTTGCGAAAGTGAAACGTCTGCGATATACGTGGAGATAAGAAACATTTCTAGGATCCACTACATGTGCGATCAATCTCCACTGCGCACACGACTTTCTCTTGAAAACTGTTTGCGTTAGGCCACCTTGTGCAAACGTTTACCACATAAAAACTATGTGTGATGGACAGCCTTTGCCACATAGTTTCTTCTACGCACCGTGTGTGATGCATTCAATAACGCAAACGATAAAATTATTAATATCGTGTGCAATGACAACGCTATCACAAACGATTTAATGTGAAAAATTGTGTGTGATGTACCTGTGAACGGAAACGTTTTCCTTGGAGAGACTATGTGGGATGTACATACGAATGGAAATGTTTAGTGCGGACTGTGTGGATGTACTTGCACCGGAAACAATTTCGCCTGTATAATTGTATTTTTTTAGCTCTACTGTACGTATTTCCGTCTTTGAGCGCTCGCCGGTCGCACAAGACCTCATTTTGCCGAGCGTGTGTGCCAGGAGGGCATATGCCCGACGGTTTCTGGGTCGTGTGGGAAGGATCCCCCTATCGACCACACTCACTTGGCGGCGGTTCCAAATGCTGTCGCGGAAAGGGGTTAAAACCGTTTGTATAACACCGACGTGTACCAGTGACTGGAGCATGTGCATGTAGTTCAAATTTGAATTATGCACATAAAGTGCCTAGAAAACTCAGTTAATGTATACAAATGTCCAAACGAACCCCGAATAATTCCAAAATTTAACACGACACTCCTATTAGTCTGTGTTGCCTCTAGAAAAAATTCAAGGCAAGAAGAGGCAATGAATGTCGTTTCGTCCACAAAGGTGACAAGTTCCCTACCGGAACCAATCTAGTTTGTGAGGAGCTTATACCAAAACTTGCCCCAAATGGGCCAAATTTTTTACCACATCATGTTGCTGCCATTCCATGATAACATGCCAAGTTTCAAGAATTTTAGACAATTTTTGGATTTACTAGAATTTAAAAACCAAGTATCTCAATGTTTGCGCCCGAGCCACGATGCCGAGGTGTTTGAAATTCGTTCTCATTTCTTGCATCGGACCTAAGCATGCACCCATGGACTCATGTATGATTTTACAACCCATTTTGGTGCACCAGAGCATGTGCATGTACTTCAAATTTTAATTATGCACCTTAAATGCCTAGAAAACTCAGTTAATGTATAAAAAATTCCAAAACAACCCTGAATAATTCCAATTTGTTTCACGGCACTCCTATAGTTGCATGTTCACTGCAGATAAATGTTCTAGCAATTCAAACACCGTCCTCTGCCGCTGTGACCCCATTCTGTATTTCAAATCAAAACGAAAAATCAAGTACACCACACACAGTTTATTATCACGAACTGTTTGAGATGCACTACAAACTATCTAGGAGCATTGTCATATATGGCTTACATGATATAGTTTGTCCGCTACAGTCCACAGCTGGCTCGTCAAGCACACTAGCACCCCAAATATCATTTTATTGTTCAATCGTCGCCTATCAAAGATGCGGACGTGGACCTGCGTCGTGAGGGCAACTTCGGCAGCCCATGCCAGCAAGAGAGTGGCCACAGCCACCATGAGCGCACTCACAACCTACATTAGTGCGGCCGCTATCTGCTACTGGGCGGCTGCGGCTGCCAAAACCGCAACTACACCACCTCAGACGGTGGTAGCAACATATGTGATGGGGATAGCAAATGGTGAGAGCGGCACCTGATACCTCTCCAACGTATCTATAAATTATAAAGTATTTATGCCATGCTTACAACAAATTTATATGGTTTTGGTATGATTTACATGGAACTAACTCGGACTGACGCTGTTTTCAGCAGAACTACCGTGGTGTTGTTTTTTGTGCAGAAATAAAAGTTCTCCAAATGCAACGAAACATTTTCATAATTTTTGGAACAAAAGCGGTAGAAGCTTCGTAGGAGGGCCAAAAGAGCCATCAGGTGGGCACAACCCACCAGGACGTGCCAACTCCCTCTTGGCACGCCCTGGTGTCTTGTGGGGCCCTCGTGGCCCATCTTCACATGAAACCAATGCCAACAAATCCTATAAATACAAAAACACCTAGAAATAACCGTAGATTAGAAGTTTCGCTGCTGCAAGCCTATGTAGCCATGAAAAATCAATCTGGACCCTATTTCGGCACCCTGCCAGAGGGGAAATCATCACCGGTGGCCACCACGATGAGGAGGGAGTAGTGCACCCTCAGGGCTGAGGGGTTGTACCAGTAGCTATCTGTTTAATCTCTCTCTCTCTCTCGTGTTCTTGATTTGGCACGATCTTGATGTATCGCGAGCTTTTTTAATATAGTCGAATCATATGGTGTTTCTCCCTCTCTATCTTGTTGTGATAAATTGAGTTTTCCATTTGAGATTTTGTTGTAATCGGATTGAATCCTTTTGTGGATTTGAGAGCACTTGATTATGACTTGCTATGAATACCCGTGGTGACAATGGGGTATGATATTGATTCAGCTGATGCTCATTATGGCACTCAACTCGCGGATTCCTGAGGTGACATTGGGGTAATCTATGCATAGGGGTTGATGCATGTTCTCGTCTTTGTTTCTCCGGTAGAAACCTTGGGGCACTCTTTGAAGTTATTTGTGTTGGATTGAGTATTATGAATCTGAAATTGTTTGATGCACATCGTATAATCAACTCACGGATACTCGCGGTGACATTGGAGTATCTAGGTGACATTAGAGTTGGTTGATGTGTATCATATGGTGTTATTTTAGTACGGACTCTTGAGCTATTTGTGACACTTATAGGACTAGTTCTATAGATCGATCGGAAAGGATAATTTTGAGGTGGTTTCGTACCCTACAAACAATTTCTTCTTATGTTCTCCTCTAGATAAGAACTTTGGAGTGATTCTTCATCACACGTTGAGGGATGGTTATATGATCCAATTATATTAGCATTGTTGAGAGATTGCACTAGTGAAAGTATGGACCCTAGGCCTCATTTCAAGCATTGCGATACCGTTTGTGCTAACTTTTGTTACTTGCTACCTTGCTGTTTTTATTGTTCCTATTACAAAAATCAATATCTACTATCATTACTAAATCTAAGAATGGTTTCATACTTGAACCATACTTGAACCATACCCCTACATGTATCTCTCAAAATCATACTTGAACCATACCCGTTTAATGTGATTTTCAGCCCAACCAAAACCGAACCCTCTATTTTTTCTACCCAAACTAATTTAAACCCAATACATAACCGTGGGTTTAAACCCAATACATAACTATGGGTTTGCTTCAATGTACATATAATTGCACAAATTGACATGTTAAGAAGCAAATGAGATAGAAAAGGCATAAGTGCATCTACAACAATTTGGGAACAAAGTTATCATTGAGATACGATCAACAGACAACAAGAGGCAAAAAGACAATGCCCACGACTGAAAAGCTCACCAACAAGTGTATTAAAACCAATTGCTTAGCTAAAGCACAAGCAAACACTTTCGATTTGCATGTGGTGTTTCCCCATAATACAGAATTACATAGTGCATCGCAGCATGTACGCGGATCAAAGACACTTGTTGTCGATGCGTCGTTGGTTATTGCACATAACCGATGCCCAGAAACTGGTTTGGACCCATAGTTTATAGCCGCTAATAACCAAACTGTTTAAACCCATAACCAACTATAACTAAACTGGTTTGTTCACATACCCAAACCAAAAGCAAACTAAAAAGGACTCAACCCAATAAAACCTGGACCAATCAAACCCAAAGTAAGAACCGAACCATTTCACCCAGTTTTTTAATAACCATTCTCAGGTTTAATCATTACTACACTTGTATCACCAACTCTTCACCGAACTAGCGCACCTATACAATTTACCATTGTATTTGGTGTGTTGGGGCCACAAGAGACTCTTTGTTATTGGGTTGCAGGGTTGTTTGAGAGAGACCATATTCATCCTAT
The DNA here is from genome assembly GCF_018294505.1 of Triticum aestivum. Taxonomy (NCBI): domain Eukaryota; kingdom Viridiplantae; phylum Streptophyta; class Magnoliopsida; order Poales; family Poaceae; genus Triticum; species Triticum aestivum. The sequence continues at coordinate 296,937,723 of NC_057805.1, read as the reverse complement.
GCCTCCCATAGATTAATAAACCTTAGGAAAATTGCTACTGTCCGACAAAACTCTGCGCTTGGAGGCCCAACACCAGTCTACAAGAATAAAGTTGTGTAGTAGACATCAAGCTCTTTTCTGGCACCGTTGCCGGGGAGGTGAGTGATTGAAGGTATGTCTTTAGATCTTGCAGTTGAATCTTTTAGTTTCTTGTTTTATCACTATTTTGGTTTATAAAAGGAAACTACAAAAAATGGAATTGAGGTGGCCTCATATTATTTGTCTTTATCATGTCTTTCTTGAAAATGATGGAAAGGAAAATTGCGTTCAATTGATAGAAGAAGAATTCAATAAAATGTTTGGCATAAATGATGAGCATGATTGCAATGTTGCTAGTATGAATTCTTTGAATATCCATGAGGTTAATGATATGCAAAGCCATAAGCTTGGGGATGCTATGTTTGATGAAGATGATATTTTTAGTCCCCCAAGTTTTGATGAGAATATTTATTATGATGACAACATGCCTCATATTTACGATGATTATATTGATGGGAGTGGATTTGGAGAGGTCATGACTTTATTTAATGATGAATCCACTATTTCGGAAGAGGTTTCAATTGATTATGACAACGAAGTTGCTATGTATGATGATTGTGGTGACGACATGTATGCTATATTGAATAATGATAACCATGAAACTTGTCATCATGGTTTTAATTTTCAATCACATGATAGTTATTTTATTGAGTTTGCTCCCACCACTATTGATGAGAAGAAATTTACTTATGTGGAGAGTGATAAAATTTCTATGCTTGTGGATCATGGAAAGAATGCTTTATGTGAAAGTTATATTGTCGAATTCATTCATGATGCTACTAAAAATTACTATGAGAGAGGAACATATGCTTGTGGGTATTGCAATAATATCAAGTTTCCTCTCTATGTTTTGAAAATCTTGAAGTTTTGCTTGTTTTGCCCTCCTATGCTAGTTGATTCTTGTTCCCATAAATTGTTTGCTAACAAAATCTCTATGCATAGGAAGTGGGTTAGACTTAAATGTTCTTGTCATGTGATTCATGATATTCTCTTTATGTTTCAATTCTTTACTTTTATGTGAGCGTCATTGAAATAATCATGCCTAGCTTAAAAGGCATAAAAGAAAAGCGCTTGTTGGGAGACAACCCAATATTTACCCCTATTGTTTTGGCATGTTCTCATGGTTTAGCTACTGTAGTAATCATGTTTTACAGCTTTTGTTTCAATAAAGTGCAAACTAAAGCCTTCGGGATAGTGTGGATGATAGTTGTCTTGATTCTATGCAAAAACAAAAAAAATTGTACTCACTACAGGAATTCCTATAATTCACTGGAACGTGTTAAAATTCTTAATTTTTTCACATGATTAATATACAAACTTCCTACGTTGTCCTAATTTTTCAGAATTTTTGGAGTAACAGAAGTATCATCATTGTCCAGATCATTACAGACTGTTATGTTTTTGACATATTCTGTTTTCAATGCATAGTTTGCTTGTTTTCTAGTTATATGGCTTATATTGCTCAATATAAATTGTGGAAATGATAGGGTACAGTAGGCATTGTGTGAGAAAAATTATAAATCTTACCTTTTACAGTACCAAAGTGAATGATTTGTCTTTATCATACTAACCTATCTCGCGAAGTTCCGTTAAGTTTTGTGTCATTGAAGTTTTCAAGTTTTGGGTGAGATATCGATATGAGGAGAATAAGGAGTGGCAAGACCCTAAGCTTTGGGATTCCCAAGGCACCCCAACATAATATTCAAGTAAGACCCAAGCAACTAAGCTTGGGGATGCCCCGGAAGGCATCCCCTCTTTCGTCTTCAACATTATCGGTAACCTCACTTGGAGCTATATTTTTATTCGGCACATGATGTGTGTTTTTCTTGGAGCATCATTGTATTTTGTTAGGATTTGCTTGCTGTCATTTAGAATAATGTTTTGTATCTTTAATTTCAAAAAAAATGTCAAGTATAGCCTTTACCATGCTTATTTTGCAAGTCTATATGTGGCTATTTAAAAACAGAAAGTTGCATGCTAGTGCGGGAGTTCTTCAGAAAAGTTAGAATGTGATAAAATTTTGAATTTTTTGGAAAATAAGATATGATAAATATTCTACAGTCTGGTAAATTTTCAGAATTTTTGGAGTTAAATAAGTATGAATCTTCTTGCATCCTTTACAGACTGTCCTGTTTTGGCAGATTGTTGTTATGTTTGTATTGTTTGCATATGTTTGCTTGTTTAATGATTCTATTTGAGGATATGAGTATTAAAAATGCAGAGGCATTTAGTATGCAATGTTAAATAATAATTTTAGTGATTTGCTACAGTAGAGAATGATAAGGTTATTGCATTGATTTATATTAACTTATCTCACGAGTTCTTGTTGAGTTTTGTGTGGATGAAGTTTTTTAGATTTAGGGAAACTGTGGTATAGAAGGAATTAAGGAGACACAAAAGCTCAAGCTTGGGGATGCCCAAGGCATCCCAAGACAATATTTCAAGAAGTCTCAAGCATCTAAGCTTGGGGATGCCCTGGTAGGCATCCCACCTTTCTTCAGCAACAATTATCGGTTAGTATCGCTTGAGCCTAAGTTTTTGCTTCTTCACATGATGTGTGCTATTCTTGGAATGTCATTTTATTTTGTTTTGCTTGCTGTTTTAATAAAATATTTAGATCTAAAAGTTTTTAAAATAAGAGTGAGTCCTCAAATAGCTACCCATTTACTTAGCTACTCGCATGATCTTCACTTATATCTTTTTGGAGTAGTTTGTCATTTACTCTCGTTCTTCACTCATATCCTATGGGTAAATTGTTGAATTAATTGAATATCATGAAGTTGAAATTATATGTTCATATCATGCCTAGTAGTAGCTTCGCATTGGGTTTAGAAAGTGAAATCTATTGAAGCTTGACAATCACAATATTGGTCATACAAACAATTCATGAATGATTGGTATAAAGAAGAGAACTTTCACATACAAATATATTATCTTGGACATCTTCTATGATTGTGAATACCCATTAATTATTTTCCAACTTGAGCAAATTAGTTGAAGTCGGACAAGGAAGACAACGTAATGAGTTATGGTTGTGTATATTTGCATAGAAGTTATATTGTTATGGATCCTCCAACATGTGGTGTTTTCTTAGGTTCTTTTCCAGCCAAAAATTCGTACTAAGTAGAGATACTACTTGTGCATCCAAAAACCCTTAAACCCGGTTTCTTGCCATGAGTGTCCACCATACCTACCTATGGATTGAATAAGATCCTTCAAGTAAGTTTTCATCGGTGCATAAAGCAATAAAAATTGCTCCTAAATATGCTTGATCTTTTATTGTAAAGAAAAATAAGCGATGTACAAACTTCTGATGGCAAAGTAATAAAAGCGACGGACTGCATAATAAAGGTTCTATCATTAGGGGAAATATAACGCGACGTTCATTGGCATTAAGAGATTGTGCATCCAAAAATAAAAAGCGCATGCCAACCTCTGTTTCCCTCTGCGAAGGGCCTATCTTTTACTTTTTAGTATTTACTTTTATGCAAGAGTCAATCGTATGCATTCTCATTTCAACCTCAATTATTCTCTAGTTGGCAAGCATCATGAGGTGGGGAAAGAACCACATATGGCCAGTGAAATATATTTGATCATGATTTATTATTGTTGACAATTATCTCTATGATAAATGAGTTGGGAGGCAAAACATTAAGCCCTACCTTTCTCAGTGTTCGATGGATGCCATTTGTTCTAAAAATATGCTTTGAGTACTAGCAATCATAGAAGACTATATGATGATTAAGTATGTGGAGCTCTTACTTAGACTTTCTTGAGAATAAGTTGAATTGCAATTGTTTGGTGGCTAAGAACATAAGTTGTTAAGTTTCAAGATAATTCATTTTTTGAACCGTAATATGTGAATTGATTGCTGCTTTATCATGATGATTTTTATGAGAAAAAGTTATTGTTAGGATGCTAGGAAAAGTGATTGAAATTATCATTGATCAAACTTATGCACTATGCTAGCATTCACACTTCATAAATTATTTCTTTTATCATTCACCTACTCGAGGACGAGTAGGAATTAAGCTTGGGGATGCTGATACGTCAACAACGTATCTATAAGTTATGAAGTATTCATGCCATGTTTACAACAATTTTATATGGTTTTCGTATGATTTGCATGTAACTAACCCGGACTGACGTTGTTTTCAGCAGAACTACCGTGGTGTTGTTTTTTGTGCAGAAATAAAAGTTCTCCAAATGCAACGAAACTTTTTGATGATTTTTTTTGGAACAAAAGAGGCACTAGAAGCTTCATGGGAGGGCCCGAAGAGCCACGAGGTGGGCACAACCCACCAGGGCGCGCCAGCCCCCTCTGGCGCGCCCTGGTGTCTTGTGGGCCCCTCGTGGCCCATCTTCGCGTGAAACCAACGCCAAAAAATCTTATAAATACATAAACCCCCAGAAATAACCCTAGATCAGAAGTTCCACCTCCGCAAGCCTCTGTAGCCATGAAAAGCCAATCTGGACCCTGTTCCGGCACCCTTCCGGAGGGGGAAATCATCACCGGTGGCCATCTTCATCATCCCGGCGGCCACCATGACGAGGAGGGAGTAGTGCACCCTCGGGGCTGAGGGTTTGTACCAGTAGCTATGTGTTTAATCTCTCTCTCTCTCTATCTCGTGTTCCTGATTTGGCACGATCTTGATGTATCGCGAGCTTTGTTATTATAGTCGGATCATATGGCGTTTCTCCCTCTCTATCTTGTTGTGATGAATTGAGTTTTCCCTTTGAGATCTCGTTGTTATCGGATTGAATACTTTTATGGATTTGAGAGCACTTGATGTATGTCTTCCTATGAATACCCGTCGTGACAATGGGGTGCCATATTGATTCACTTGATGTGCATTTTGGCACTCAACTCGCGGACTCCCGAGGCGAAATTGGAGTAATCTATGCATAAGGGTTGATGCATGTTCTCGTCTTTGTTTCTCCGGCAGAAACCTTGGGGCACTCTTTGAAGGTCTTTGTGATTGAGTATTATGAATCTGAAATTGTTTGATGGATATCGTATAATCAACTTACGGATACTCGCGGTGACATTAGAGTTGGTTGATGAGTATCATATGGTGTTATTTTAGTATGAACTCTTGAGCTATTTGTGACACTTATAGGAATAGTACCATAGATCAATCGGAAAGGATAAGTTTGAGGTGGTTTCATACCCTACAAAAAATTTCTTCTTATGTTCTCCGCTAGATAAGAACTTTGGAGTGATTCTTCATCGCACATTGAGGGATGGTTATATGATCCAGTTATATTAGCATTGTTGAGAGATTGCACTAGTGAAAGTACGGACCCTAGGCCTCATTTTCAAGCATTGCAATACCGTTTCTGCTCACTTTTGTTCCTATTACAAAAATCAATATCTACTATCATTACTACACTTGTATCACCATCTTTTCGCCGAACTAGTGCACCTATACAATTTACCATTGTATTTGGTGTGTTGGGGACACAAGAGACTCTTTGTTATTTGGTTGCAGGGTTGTTTGAGAGATACCTTCTTCATCCTATGCCTTACACGGATTGATAAACCTTAGGTCATCCACTTGAGGGAAAATTGCTACTGTCCTACAAAACTCTGCGCTTGGAGGCCCAACACGAGTCTACAAGAGTAAAGTTGCATAGTAAACATCAGCACCGCAGCTGTCCATTCCTGGAGGCCGCCTTAGGCCTGATGGAGGCCACCCACTCCCATGTCAAGGCCGGCCATGCCCAGCTCCTGGCGGTCATCGCACAAATTGCAGGAAGCTTTTTGGATAACGGTCGACAACCCACAACTGAAGAGTTGGCAATCGCCGAGAGTCTTTGAGCAGCCATCCATTTGTTCGCGGCATACCTTGCCCAGATGGAGCCCGTCCAATCCCAGCTCGCGGCCGCCCATGCCCAGCTCATGGCGGCCTTTTCCAAAGAGATGGCAAGATGCTTTTCGAGTATGTTGTGATGGATGCCATGGAGCCACTTCCCTAGGAGATCGTCGGGCGTGAGCTGGACATGGTGGATGCGGCGGAGGTCGACGAGCACCAGCTGGAGTAGTAGTCTTTGTTTAGAGTGCCGGTCTTTTGTTAGAGTAATGTTTCGGTCAACTAGCTATGTTTAATTGCTGAACTTGCTCGAATAAGAAGTGTGGGTGTGTTGTAGGCTCTTTTGTGTACCCAAATTATGCAATGACGTGGATGACCACTGTAACAAGGGAAATTTGGACCAAATTTTGCACATTTAAACTCATCACACATGGGGTAAGTTATATGAATCGTTTGTGATGTTCACATATCGTACACGGTGCTGAATACGGGACTGTGTCCGATGACACTTTGCACTCTAGTTTTTCGCTACACCAACTGGAAATTTTCGGCTTCCACGAAAATATCTACCTCCCCCCTCCTCCTGACCAAAAGTCACATTTCCCCTGTTTTTGCCTTCCTTTCCAAGTTCAAACCTTCACTGCTTTCTTGCAGCGCCGCCTCGTCACCGGCGACGATCCTTCCCGCTGCTCGGCCTCGTCGATCTTGGCAGGTAATCCACACCCGAACCCATATTCTCCTCCTCCTGCTCCTCCTTCTATATCCAAAATGCCCCGATCGCCAGCGGGACACCTTCCAGCTGAATCATCGACCCATCCTCCAAATAAGCGCCGCCCAAAGACATGGTGCACACTATATAGCCAGGAGCTCAAGGAGCATTTGGTAGCGGAGAAGCAAAATCGCGGCTGCACGCGCGGATGATGTCACGGTGGCTGCCATTCGTGCCGACCTCCAGATCTTGGAGGAGCACTTCGCCGCCGAGGCCACTGTCGATGCCTCGCGTGCCGATGCCGCCACTCAGCTGGCTTCTTTAAACAACAGTTCATGGCGTTTTCTCAAGGCTACCGTCAGTGCCTTCGACGAAGACTACGAGATTTTTTCTCAGCGTGCCCGTGCTTACCTCAACTCCAGAGCCAGCAGGTTGGTGCCCTGAGCGGATCAGAAAACTCACCACTATGAGGAGGGCACCCACGATGTGGAGGCCTCGCCCTCTTCCAAGTCCAAGGAGCCAATCGCTATCGGTATCTCCAACGATGAGGAGTAGCTTGTCTTATTAGCTCACTATAAGGACCTATGTTCAGCTAGCTAGCTACGCCGGTTAAGCATGTTCGGTTTACCTGTTGCATGTGCTGCTCCTGCCTTTCCTTAACAAATTCTAGTGAATTTTCCTATGTACTGTTACCATCTAATCTGATCCTCTAGTATATATGTTCTATATATCGTGCAATGTGGTGCTCAGTTATTAAATGTTTGCTTAATTAGTTGTCGTGTTTAGTTAACTGTTTGGTTCAATTTTCCAATGTGATGTTCAATTCTTGTGGGTACAACTTTGTATTGTCTTGCATGTGAGAAATAAATCGAATTTGGCTGTACAAAATACATGAGAAACAAATACAATTGCTATATTTCCAAGTTGTTAAGCATGCTTGATTTGGTTAACTATTTGATCTTCTAGTATGTTTATATATTCTGTAGTGTGGTTGATGACCCACAAGTATAGGGGATTAATCGTAGTCCTTTCGATAAGTAAGAGTGTCGAACCCAACAAGGAGCAGAAGGAAATGACAAGCAGTTTTCAGCAAGTTATTCTCTGCAGGCACTGAAACTATCGGTAATATATAGTTTTGTGTTAAGATAATTCATAACGGGTAAGAAGTAACAAGTGTAGCGAAGGTGCAGCAAGGTGGCCCAATCCTTTCTGTAACAAAGGATAAGGCTGGACGAACTCTTATATAAAGCAAAGCGCTCCCGAGAACACATGGGAATTATTGTAAAGTTAGTTTTCATCATGCTCATATGATTCGCGTTCGTTACTTTGATATGTGGGTCACTACAAAAAAAATACACTTCTGTGATGATACGTGTTTGTCACAGTAGGTCACATTTTCTGTCATGCATGTACATCCATGACAAATTTATGACAGAACCAAGATAGTCATACCTGTGCTGTCGTAGAAGTGTTCCATGACATTACCAAAATTATCATCACGGAAGTGTCCACTTCCATGATGATAAATCGCGCGTCACAGAAGTGCTTTCGTCAAGGGTGACCGACACGTGGCATCCACCGTAATGAAACGCCGTTAAGCTATCGGGTCCGGTTTTGGATCCGATAACCCGTTAACAGCCTGGACCAATGGGGATTTTCCACGTGTAAAATTCTGATTGGCTGACGGAAACATGTGTCAGCTCCGCGTTGGCATAGGTGTCACTCATCCAATGGGCGAGATGCGCCTATGATATGTTGACACGTGGACCGGCCCAAAAGTGGCCCATAAAGTTTAAATGGACTGGCCAACTAAAGGACCACAAGATTTTGCGGTCCATAATGGGCTGGCCCAGCAAAAGGCCCATGAGATTTTGCGTATCATAATGGGTCGGCCCAGCTAAAGGCCCAAGAGATTTTGCGGGCCATAATGGGCCGGCCCAGCTAAAGGCCCACAAGATTTTGCAGACCATAATGGGTCGGCCCAGCTAAAGGCCCAACATTCTCAATTAAGGCCCGTACGGCTAGTGTCAAATCGGCCCGTCAACGGCCTGTCCTAAACTTGTCATCATCGCGGCCCATGGTCACTTCTAGCCCATTAACAGACCGCTAAGTATATGGGCCGAATTACGGCCCGGTGTATTTCCGGCCTGTTAAAGGTCCTGCTTCATTTGGGCCCGTTTACAGGCCATTGAAACTTTCGGCCCATAAACGACTGTGAAGGATTTGGGTCATATTCGGCCATGTCTGACATTCGGCCTGTTAGAGGCCCATTATAGATTTGGGCCACTTTCGGCCTGTTGTGATTTTCGGCCTGTTAACGTCGGGCGAAATTCAAGGGCCATATGTGGCCCAACGTCACATCGGGCCCATTAACGGCCCATATAAAAATGACGATAATCTAGCCCGACCGAACTTCCGGCCCGTTAAAGGCCCGTGTATTAGGTCGGCGATTTACGGCCCGTCCGAATTTCGGCCTATGAAAGATCCGCCTCGTAAATGGGCCACCATTTCGGCCTGCTAAGACCAGTGGGTTATTTGGCACAATCAGGGCCCAATCTCACTTTTGGTCTTTTAAAGGCCCATGTTTTTTATGGGCTCAAGATATTTACACCTGTAAACGGCCTATTGTTACTGAGGGCCCAAATTATGTTTAGGCCTGTTAAAGGCCCACTATGGGCACAGGCCTACCAGAAAAATATGAAATCTTATGTTGATTTAGGCCCGGATAATTTTAGTGGGCTACATGCAAATTTCGGCCCATAATCGTTTTTAGCCCAATTGGAATGGGCCCGACGAATGTTGGCATGTTGGGCTCCTACGAAGCTTTCGGCCGAATACATTACTAAGATAAACCTACACTATACAAAAATAGCGTCGTAATTATTGCAGCCTTTGGCGGCATCATAAATGTTGTATCACAACAAAATAAATTCCAACCATACAACAAAAGGCCTGTTGGCATAAAGTTTACAGTCCTTGCAGATAAAAGCACCATCAGATGTATAGAAGCACAGATCATTTGACCTGAGTGCTAATGTTTCAGGCTGTGGAATCTGATGGAGCAGCACGATCTTCACCTTTTTCCGCCATTGCTCTTGAACAATGAAGCAAATGTCTGATAGTCTGGTTTCAAAACCATTCATATCTTGACGACATTTGTCAACCACTATTCTTGTTTCCAAAACGATGCCCATTACGGATTGGACTTGTGTCTAGAGCACAGATATATCACTCTGTCTAGCAGGAAGATTTTGTTCAGTAGGCGATTTGGACGAGGTTACCTTGACAACCAACCCAGAATTATGCAGGAAGGTGCTTTTTGCACTGTTAGTGGAGAGATACTGACGCACTGCAGCAAGAGGTGACATTGTGCCTGTGGTAGCCTCGTCACCTTCAGGTGGTTGTGGCTGTTCAATCATTTTTTCCATAGCTTCCTGAAAGTTTGAACTTGTAGATTAGTGTACCAGATAAGTTACTAATGAGACAAAAACAAACAAAGTAGGTTACATGTTTATACATAACTTATTTTGGTGAACTACTGTAATACATTAGCATGTATTGTAGTGCCAACTACATAATAAAATCACTTTCGAAACATATGTCCATGTAGCATGCCGACTGTATTGTCTATTGCTACCTCTTGAGCACTGCGTTGGTTTTCCCTTGAAGAGGAAAGGGTGCTGCAGCAAAGTAGCGTAAGTATTTCCCTCGGTTTTTGAGAACCAAGGTATCAATCCAGTAGGAGGCCACGCTCGAGTCCCACGCACCTACACAAACAAATAAGAACCTCGCAACCAACGCGATAAAGGGGCTGTCAATCCCTTCACGGTCACTTACGAGAGTGAGATCTGATAGAGATGATAAGATAATGTTTTTGGTATTTTTATGATAAAGACTAACAGTAAAGAAAGCAAAATAAATGGTAATAGAAATAGCTCATTGACGGGAGATTAATATGATGGAAAATAGACCCGGGGGCCATAGGTTTCACTAGTGGCTTCTCTCAAGAGCATAAGTATTATGGTGGGTAAACGAATTACTGTCGAGCAATTGATAGAATTGAGCATAGTTATGAGAATATCTAGGTATGATCATCTATATAGGCATCACGTCCGTGACAAGTAGACCGACTCCTGCCTGCATCTACTACTATTACTCCACACATCGACCGCTATCCAGCATGCATCTAGAGTATTAAGTTCATAAGAACAGAGTAACGCTTTAAGCAAGATGACATGATGTAGAGGGATAAACTCATGCAATATGATATAAACCCCATCTTTTTATCCTCAATGGCAACAATACAATACGTGTCGTTTCCCCTACTGTCACTGGGATCGAGCACCGCAAGATTGAACCCAAAGCTAAGCACTTCTCCCATTGCAAGAAAGATCAATCTAGTAGGCCAAACCAAACTGATAATTCGAAAGACTTGCAAAGATAACCAACCATACATAAAAGAATTCAGAGAAGATTCAAGTATTGTTCATAGATAATCTGGATCATAAACCCACAATTCATCGGATCTCGACAAACACACCGCAAAAGAAGAGTTACATCAAATAGATCTCCAAGAGAATCGAGGAGAACATTGTATTGAGATCCAAAGAGAGAGAAGAAGCCATCTAGCTAATAACTATGGACCCGAAGGTCTGAGGTAAACTACTCACAAATCATCGGAGAGGCTATGGTGTTGATGTAGAAGCCCTCTGTGATCAATGCCCCCTCCGGCGGAGCACCGGAAAAGGCCCCAAGATGGGATCTCACGGGTACAGAAGGTTGCGGCGGTGGAATTAGGTTTTCGTGGTGCTCTTCGATGGTTTGGGGGTACGTAGGTATATATAGGAGGAAGAAGTAGGTCGGTGGAGCCACGAGGGGCCCACGAGGGTGGAGGGCGCGCCCCCTACCTCGTGGCTTCCTCGTCGGTTGCTTGACGTCCACTCCAAGTGCTCTGGATCACGTTTGTTCCGAAAATCACGTTCCCGAAGGTTTCATTCCGTTTGGACTCCGTTTGATATCCTTTTCCTTCGAAACACTGAAATAGGCAAAAAAACAGCAATTTGGGCTGGTCCTCTGGTTAATAGGTTAGTCCCAAAAATAATATAAAAGTGTATAATAAAGCCCATTAAACATACAAAACAGAATATAATATAGCATGGAACAATAAAAAAATATGGATACGTTGGAGACGTATCAAGCATCCCCAAGCTTAATTCCTGCTCGTCCTCGAGTAGGTAAATGATAAAAACAGAATTTTTGATGTGGAATGCTACTTAGCATAATTTTCAATGTAATTCTCTTATTTGTGGTATGAATATTCAGATCCGAAATATTCAAGATAAAAGTTTAATATTGACATAAAAGTAATAATACTTCAAGCATACTAACTAAGCAATTATGTCTTCTCAAAATAACATGGCTAAAGAAAGTTCATCCCTACAAAATCATATACTTTGGTCATGCTCCATTTTCGTCACACAAGAATGCTCTCATCATGCACAACCCCGATGACAAGCCAAGCAATTGTTTCATACTTTAGTAATCTCAAACTTTTTTCAACTTTCACGCAATATATGAGCGTGAGCCACGGATATAGCACTATGGGTGGAATGGAATATGATGATGGGGGTTATGTGAAGAAGACAAAAAGGAGAAAGTCTCACATCGACGCGGCTAATCAACAAGCTAGGGAGATGCCCATCGATTGATGTCAATGCAAGGTGTAGGGATTGCCATGCAATGGATGCACTAGAGTTATAAATGTATGAAAGCTCAACAAAAGAAACTAAGTGGGTGTGCATCCAACTTGCTTGCTCATGAAGACCTAGGGCATTTGAGGAAGCCCATTGTTGGAATATACAAGCCAAGTTCTATAATGAAAAATTCCCACTAGTATATGAAAGTGACAAAACAAGAAACTCTCTATCATAAAGATCATGGTGCTGCTTTGAAGCACAAGTGTGGAAAAAAGGATAGTAGCATTGCCCCTTCTTTATTTTCTTTTTCTTTCTTTCTTTTTTTTGGGCCTTTCCTTTTTTTATTTGGCCTTTCTCTCTTTTTTTTGGGATAATGCTCCATGAATGATGATCATCACACTTCTATTTATTTACAACTCAATGATTACAACTCGATACTAGAACAAAGTATGACTCTATATAAATGCCTCCGGCGGTGTACTGGGATGGCAATGAATCAAGAGTGACATGTATGAATAATATGCATGGTGGCTTTGCCACAAATACGATGTCAACTACATGATCATGCAAGGCAATATGACAATGATGAAACGTGTCATGATAAATGGAACGGTGGAAAGTTGCATGGCAATATATCTCGGAATGGCTGTGGAAATGCCATAATAGGTAGGTATGGTGGCTGTTTTGAGGAAGATATAAGGAGGTTTATGTGTGATAGAGCGTATCGTATCACGAGGTTTGGATGCACCGGCGAAGTTTGCACCAACTCTCAAGGTGAGAAAGGGCAATGCACGGTACCGAAGAGGCTAGCAATGATGGAAGGGTGAGAGTGCGTATAATCCATGGACTCAACATTAGTCATAAAGAACTCACATACTTATTGCAAAAATCTACAAGTCATCAAAAACCAAGCACTACGCGCATGCTCCTAGGGGGATAGATTGGTAGGAAAAGACCATCGCTCGTCCCCGACCGCCACTCATAAGGAGGACAATCAAAGAAGACATCATGTTTCTAATTTGTTACACAATGTTTACCATACGCGCATGCTACGGGACTTGCAAACTTCAACACAAGTATTTCTCAAATTCACAACTACTCAACTAGCACAACTTTAATATCACTACCTCCATATATCAAAACAATCATCAAGCATCAAACTTCTCTTAGTATTCAACGCACTTATAAGAAAAGTTTTTACTAATCTTGGATACCTATCATATTAGGACCACCTTCTCAATTTAAGCAAATTACCATGCTGTTTTGTAGGACTCTCAAAATAATATAAGTGAAGCATGAGAGAACAATAATTTCTATAAAACAAAACTACCGCCATGCTCTAAAAGATATAAGTGAAGCACTAGAGCAAAAACTATATAGCTCAAAAAATATAAGCGAAGCACAAAGAGTATTCTAATAAATTCCGAATCATGTGTGTCTCTCTCAAAAGGTGTGTACAGCAAGGATGATTGTGGTAAACTAAAATCAAAGACTCAAATCATACAAGACGCTCCAAGAAAAACACTTATCATGTGGTGAATAAAAATATAGCTCCAAGTAAAGTTACCGATGGACAAAGACGAAAGAGGGGATGCCTTCCGGGGCATCCCCAAGCTTTGGCTTTTTGGTGTCCTTAGATTTACCTTGGGGTGCCTTGGTCATCCCCAAGCTTAGGCTCTTGCCACTCCTTGTTCCATAATCCATCAAATCCTTACCCAAAACTTGAAAACTTCACAACACAAAACTTAACAGAAAATCTCATGAGCTCCGTTAGCGAAAGAAAACAAAACACCACTTCAAGGTACTGTAATGAACTCATTATTTATTTATATTGGTGTTAAACCTACTGTATTCCAACTTCTCTATGGTCTATAAACTATTTTACTAGCCATAGATTCATCAAAATAAGCAAACAACACACGAAAAACAGAATCTGTCAAAAATAGAACAGTCTGTAGTAATCTGTAACTAACGCAAACTTCTGGAACTCAGAAAAATACAAAAAAATAGGACTACCTAGATAATTTTTTTATTGATCTACTGCAATTTGAATCAGTATTTTATCACGTTCTGGTGATTTTAAACAATTGTTTTCGTGAACAGAAAGCTTCTGGAATTTTTAGCAAGATCAAATAACTATCATCCAAGAAGATCCTATAGGTTTAACTTGGCACAAACACTAATTAAAAAACAAAAACAAATCTAACCAGAGGCTAGATCAAAGATTTATTCCTAAACAGAAGCAAAAAGCAAAAAAAACTAAAATAAAATTGGGTTGCCTCCCAACAAGCGCTATCGTTTAACGCCCCTAGCTAGGCATAAAAGCGAGGATAGATCTAAGTATTGTCATCTTTGGTAGGCAATCCATAAGTGGCTCTCATAATAGATTCATATGGTAATTTAATCTTCTTTCTAGGGAAGTGTTCCATGCCTTTCCTTAACGGAAATTGGAATCTAATACTCCCTTCCTTCATATCAATAATTGCACCAATCGTTCTAAGGAAAGGTCTACCAAGAATAATAGGACATGAAGGATTGCAATCTATATCAAGAACAATAAAATCTACGGGCAAATAGTTCCTATTTGCAACAATAAGAACATCATTAATTCTTCCCATAGGTTTCTTAATAGTGTAATCCGCAAGGTGCAAGTTTAAAGAACAATCGTCAAATTCACGGAAACCTAACAAATCACATAAAGTTTTTGGGATCGTGGAAACACTAGCACCCAAATCACAAAAAGCATAAAATTCATGATATTTAATTTTAATTTTAATAGTAGGTTCCCATCCATCATAAAGTTTTCTAGGGATAGAAACTTCCAACTCAAGTTTTTCTTCATAAGATTGCATTAAAGCATCAACGATATATTTAGTAAAAGCTTTATTTTGACTATAAGCATGAGGAGAATTTAGCACGGATTGCAACAAGGAAATACAATCTATGAAAGAGCAATTATCCTAATTAAATTCCTTGAAATCCAAGATAGTGGGTTCATTGATATCTAAAGTTTTTACCTCTTCAATCCCACTTTTACCAATTTTTGCATCAAGATCTAAAAACTCCGAATTTTTGGGATGCCTTCTGACTAAAGTTGACTCATCTCCAGTCCCATCATTATCAAGATTCAGATCGCAAAACAAAGACTTAATAGGATACACATCAATAACTTTTAGATCTTCATCTTTATTCTCATAAAAATTAGAAGAACACGCTTTTACAAAGCAATCTTTCTTAGCACGCATCCTAGCGGTTCTTTCTTTGCACTCATCAATGGAAATTCTCATGGCTTTGAGAGACTCATTGATATCATGCTTAGGTGGAATAGATCTAAGTTTCAAAGAATCAACATCAAGAGAAATTCTATCCACGTTCCTAGCCAATTCGTCAACTTTAAGCAATTTTTCTTCAAGCAAAGCATTGAAATTCTTTTGTGAATTCATAAACTCTTTAACACTAGTATCAAATTCAGAGGGCATCTTATTAAAATTTCCATAAGAATTGTTTTAGGAATTACCATAGTTATTAGAGGAATTACTAGGGAACGGCCTAGGATTAAAGTTTCCTCTATACGCGTTGTTACCAAAATTATTCCTACCAACAAAATTCACATCCATAGATTCATTATTATTCTCAATCAAGGTAGACAAAGGCATATCATTAGATCAGAAGAAACACTCTTATTAGCAAACAATTTCATAAGTTCATCCATCTTTCCACTCAAAACATTAATTTCTTCTATCGCATGCACTTTTTTACTAGTAGATCTTTCGGTGTGCCATTGAGAATAATTAACCATAATATTATCTAGGAGTTTAGTAGCTTCTCCTAACGTAATTTCCATAAAAGTGCCTCCCACGGCCGAATCCAAAAGGTTTCTAGAAGCAAAATTCAATCCGGCATAAAAATGTTGTATAATCATCCATAAATTCAAACCATGTGTAGGGCAATTACGTATCATTAATTTCATCCTCTCCCAAGCTTGTGCAACATGTTCATGATCAAGTTACTTAAAATTCATAATATCGTTTCTAAGAGAGATGATCTTAGCGGGAGGAAAATACTTAGAGATAAAAGCATCTTTGCACTTATTCCAAGAATCAATAATATTTTTAGGCAAAGACGAAAACCAAGTTTTAGCATGATCTCTAAGAGAAAACGGAAATAGCTACAATTTAACAATATCATTGTTCACATCTTTCTTCTTTTCCATGTCACACAAATCAACAAAGCTATTTAGATGGGTAGCGGCATCTTCACTAGGAAGGCCGGCGAATTGATCTTTCATGACAAGATTCAGCAAAGCAGCATTAATTTCACAGGATTCAGCATCGGTAAGAGGAGCAATCGGAGTGCTAAAAAATAATTATTGTTGGTATTGGCGAAGTCACACAATTTAGTATTATCTTGAGCCATCATGACAAGCAAGCAATCCAACACACAAGCAAACAAAAAGCGAGCAAAAAAGCGAACGGAAAAAGAGGGCGAATAAAACAGCAAGGGTGAAGTGGGGGAGAGGAAAACGAGAGGCAATTGGCAAATAATGTAATGCGAGGGATAAGAGTTTGTGATGGGTACTTGGTATGTCTTGACTTGTGCGTAGACTCCCCGGCAACGGCGCCAGAAATCCTTCTTGCTACCTCTTGAGCACTGCGTTGGTTTTTCCCTTGAAGGGGAAAGGGTGATGCAGCAAAGTAGCGTAAGTATTTCCCTCAGTTTTTGAGAACCAAGGTATCAATCTAGTAGGAGGCCATGCTCGAGTCCCACGCACCTACACAAACAAATAAGAACCTCGCAACCAACGCGATAAAGGGATTGTCAATCCATTCACGGTCACTTACGAGAGCGAGATCTGATAGAGATGATAAGATAATGTTTTTGGTATTTTTATGATAAAGACTAAAAGTAAAGAAAGCAAAATAAACGGTAATAGAAATAGCTCGTTGACGGGAGATTAATATGATGGAAAATAGACCTGGGGACCATAGGTTTCACTAGTGGCTTCTCTCAAGAGCATAAGTATTATGGTGGGTAAACGAATTAGTGTCGAGCAATTGATAGAATTGAGCATAGTTATGAGAATATCTAGGTATGATCATGTATATAGGCATCACGTCCGTGACAAGTAGACCGACTCCTGCCTTCATCTACTACTATTACTCCACACATCGACCGCTATCCAGCATGCATCTAGAGTATTAAGTTCATAAGAACAGAGTAATGCTTTAAGCAAGATGACATGATGTAGAGGGATAAACTCATGCAATATGATATAAACCCCATCTTTTTATCCTCGATGGCAACAATACAATATGTGTCGTTTCCCCTACTGTCACTGGGATCGAGCACCGCAAGATTGAACCCAAAGCTAAGAACTTCTCCCATTGCAAGAAAGATCAATCTAGTAGGCCAAACCAAACTGATAATTCGAAGAGACTTGCAAAGATAACCAATCATACATAAAAGAATTCAGAGAAGATTCAAATATTGTTCATAGATAATCTGGATCATAAACCCACAATTCATCAGATCTCGACAAACACACCGCAAAAGAAGAGTTACATCAAATATATCTCCAAGAGAATCGAGGAGAACTTTGTATTGAGATCCAAAGAGAGAGAAGAAGCCATCTAGCTAATAACTATGGACCCGAAGGTCTGAGGAAAACTACTCACACATCATCGGAGAAGCTATGGTGTTGATGTAGAAGCCCTCCGTGATCAATGCCCCCTCCGGCGGAGCGCCGGAAAAGGCCCCAAGATGGGATCTCGCGGGTACAGAAGGTTGCGGCGGTGGAATTAGGTTTTCGTGGTGCTCTTCGATGGTTTGGGGGTATGTAGGTATATATAGGAGGAAGAAGTAGGTCGGTGGAGCCACGAGGGGCCCATGAGGGTGGAGGGTGCGCCCAGGGGGGTAGGCGCGCCCCTACCTCGTGGCTTCCTCGTCGGTTGCTTGACGTCCACTCCAAGTCCTCTGGATCACGTTTGTTCCGAAAATGACGTTCCCGAAGGTTTCATTCCGTTTAGACTCCGTTTGATATCCTTTTCCTTCGAAACACTGAAATAGGCAAAAAAAAACAGCAGTTTGGGCTGGGCCTCCGGTTAATAGGTTAGTCCCAAAAATAATATAAAAGTGTATAATAAAGCCCATTAAACATCCAAAACAGAATATAATATAGCATGGAACAATAAAAAATTATATATACGTTGGAGACGTATCATCTATTTCCTCACATTCGTTGACATCTAAGGATAAAGAGACATGGTTTAAAGTAGGATGAACGTAGTATGACATCATTCATATCATGGGCAAACAGATATAGAACAAACAGGCTATTTTATCATTGTGTGCGCACGTGAACATAACAACTAGAATACAGATCAAGACCAAAAGAATATCCTTCATCTCTTTTAAACCATGTAAGGTGAAATGATACGTTAAGACAACTGTGTATAAAAGTGAACAGAGTAACTGACATTGGCTGCAAACCAAGTAGTTAAATGAACACATCACAGTACCAATCAGTTCAAAGGCAGGAGGAGTAAGGACTTACAACAGCGGCTTGAACTGGTGTGCTCATGCCCTTCATCTTGCTGGTGTGGAAATCCTTGAAGATTTGCACTGCATTCGGTTCAGGTTCTTTTTGGCCCGCACAGGCTTTCCTCTGTATTTGGAACAAGTCAATATAGATACGATAATATGGCACAGAAAAAAGAAGGAAGTAGCAGCTATTTACAAGAGCCTCGCAGTGTGCAATATAGCTACGAGATCCTGTTGTCTGTTGGAATTTCACTTTAGAATGGTTGGTCTTGTTCTTCAAATAGTTAGCCTAGAAGAAGATACACTTGTAAGGCACATACATAAATACAAGTTCAATATGTGGTCTGATCAAATACATATAGCCTACCTGATACTTTGGATCAGACAAGTGTTTAACGAGGGCTGTCCAGTCTTCATCTGTAATATATTCCACTGGAGATGTTTGGGCGATTTCATTGTTAGCCTTGCCTTCAAAGTGAGATTTTCTAAGGTGGTACCGATACTGTCGTAGAGCAGACTGAAAACATGAGTGCATGCTTGTTTAGTTGCATCATCTTTTGGATCCAACTTGAACCTCATCTGTTGAAAAAAGAATGTGAGTCTTATTAGGAGGAAGCTACAAAGTATGGGACAGAGCAAGACAATATTACTAATTGCGATGAATAACATTACTTACGGATAAATGGTCAAGGAAGGTGTTAAACTAGGTATTGTCTTTCTCATTCCTGTACTGTATCCATGTTGGGAGGATACGTGCATGACACCTAACGGCAACGACTGCCTCTGATACTAACTTGGCTGACTTTGTAGCATCACGTGGCCTTTTTAAACCTGCCGCAAAATGGATGTCCATTCTTCCTCCTTTAGATTTTGTTAATCTGTCAAGCATTATCCCTGATGTCTATTTCCGCTTGCGTTGTGGTGCTAGTTCAACAACGAATATGGAAAGTGTTAGTGTACATCAAACTGTGAGAGTACATATAAAGGAGCATGCAACTGCAACTTGACTTGGTCAGGTACCGTCTTGGTGTTGATGCTCATAAGGTTCATCTGATCTTGCCAAGTCCTGTTGTGTCAGCAGTGCTTCGGAAGTAGTGTTAGGTGTGAAGGCAGATTGGGAACTGGCCAGTTCTGGAGCAAACGAACGAGTAACTCGTTGAGATGCTGGTACAGTTGAAGCGGATGTTGCAGCTGGTGGAGCAGGTGATACTGTGTTTGTAGATTTACCCTGTGGACTTGGACCTTCTACTGCACTATAAGTACCAGCAGAATCTGGACAGCATATCCTTTTCCGTTTCACCCGACGAGTAACACCACTCCCTACTATATTATTTTCCTTGCTCTTTTTTGACTTTGCCATGTCAAGCCGTACCCACAACACAAAAGAATAAAATCGCTCTTCAGAACTCATTGATGCATGATACAGACAAGCAATACTTTGATGTAAGACAACCATATGAGGATGGAATATGTAAGAAAAACAGGACGGCATGACATATTCACAGCTACGATGTGTAAACTAAGCAGAAGGATTTTCAAGAAAATAGAAGTAATGCAAGCTAGACACCATATGAAAGATGCAACCAATATTACTCTGCCAAGTTAAAAGTGTCTTGTCATAAGTGGCAATTCGAAAAATTAGAAGCAGTACAACGTAGAAATCAATGAAAGATGCAACCACTATCAAACTGCCATGTTAAAAGTGTCCAATCATGAGTGACTGATGCGGGATACACAACAGCAGTACTTTGATGTAAGAACATGGTATGATAGGTAGATGCACTGTATTCTAGACACAGAACACCATGTCATATGCACATGTATAACGTATGAACTCAGCAGGTGCAATTTAATCAAAATAGAAGGAAATACAGGCTAGACAACATATGCAACATGAAACCAATTATCACACTGTCAACTTAGAGCAAGCACCTGCGATGGTGGAGTACGGGAAGATGAACTCATCATGTAGACTTGGGACTTCAACTTCATTAGCAATAGCAGTGGCAAATCTAGAGAGTCTCTGTTTGCGTCGGTGCGGAGGACCACCAACATCCCCTAACTTACTCTTTTCCTTCCTATTTTCTGATATTGCCTTATGAAGTCAAAACCACAAGAAGATGAATAAAATTATCTCTGCATAACTGGTTGATGCATGATACAGACGAACACTACTTTGATGTAAGGCAAGCGCAGGATAGGAGGATGGAATATATACAAAAAAGACAGCGTTTCATATTCACACGTACGATAGGAGGATGGAATATGTATGAAAAAACAGTAAGCGGAAGGCATTTCAACAAAATTAGAAGAAATGAAAGCTAGGCACCATATGAACATGCAACCAATATCACTCTATTAGGTAAAAAGTGTCTCGTCGTAAGTGACATTTCAAGAAATTAGAAGCAGTACAAGCTAAAAGACAATGCAAGATGCAACCTACATCACAGTCCCAAGTTAAATGTGTCTTATGGGTAAGTGATCGTTGCAGGTATAAGTTGTAAGCTACGCAGATGCAATTCAACATAATCAGAAGCAATACAAACTAGACATCATACGGAAAATGCAACCACATATAACAGTTCCAAGTTAGGGCAAGCACCTGTGATGGTGGAGTAGGGGAGATGTGCTCATCATGTACACGTATGTTCTAGAAGCAGGAACACGTGTCATATTCACAGGCATTATGTGTAAAGTAAGCAGATGCAATTCAACAAAGTTAGAAGCAATACAAGCTAGACATCATACGCAACATGCAACCACATATAATAGTGCCAGGTTAGAGCAAGCACCTGTGATGGTGGAGTAGGGGAGATGTGCTCATCATGTACACGTATGTTCTAGAAACAGGAACACGTGTCATATTCACAGGCATTATGTGTAAAGTAAGCAGATGCAATTCAACAAAGTTAGAAGCAATACAAGCTAGACATCATACGCAACATGCAACCACATATAATAGTGCCAAGTTAGAGCAAGCACCTATGATGGTGGAGTAGGGGAGATGTGCTCATCATCTACACAGCTACGTTGACTGTCTAGCCTTGCGTTGTCTTGCGAATCTTGTTGGGAGGATGGCAGAGTAGAATCTGTAGAGAAACTCCGTCTCAGTTGCTCGGAAGGACCACCATCATCCAATGCCTTGCCAATTTCCTTCAGCTTTATTGATTTTGCATTATGAGGTCAAACCGACAAGAAAAAGGAATATAATTCACTCTTCAGAACTCATTCATGCATGATACTGACGAACACTACTCTGATGAAAGGCAAAGTCATGATACGAGGATGGAATATGTACGAAAAAATGGACGGCTTGACATATTCACACCTATGATGTGGTAACTAAGCAGAAGGCACTTCAACAAATTAGAAGCACTACAAACTAGACACCATATGAAAGGTGCAATCAATATCACTCTGCCAAGTTAAAACTGTCTCGTCATAGGTGGCGTTCATCAAACTAGAAGCAATACATGCTAGAAATCATATTCAAGACGCAAACCAATATCACACTGCCAACTTAAAGGTGTTCCATCATAAGTGACTGATGCAGGATACACAAGAAGAATAGTTTCATGTAAGAACATGGTGTGATAGACAGATATAGTATGTACCAAAAACAGGAAAGCGTGTCATATTCACACGTATCATGTGTAAGCTAAGCAGATGCAGTTTACACTAATTAAGAGCAATACAAGCTAGACACCATATGCAACATGCAACCAGATATCACACTGCCAAGTTAGAGCAAGCACCTTGGATGGTGGAGTAGGGAAGCGGAGACTTGGACCTTGTAATGCACTACTAGTACAAGGAGAATCGGTACAGATGCTCCATTTATGTTGCTGCAGAGGACCACCATCATCGCCTTCCTTACTCTTTTCCTTCCTCTTTCTTGATTTTGCCTTGTCAAGTCAAACCCACAAGAAAAAGGAATAAAATTTGCTCTTCAGAACTCATTGATGCATGATACTGACGAACACTACTCTGATGAAAGGCAAAGTCATGATACGAGGATGGAATATGTACGAAAAAATGGACGGCTTGACATATTCACACCTATGATGTGGTAACTAAGCAGAAGGCACTTCAACAAATTAGAAGCACTACAAACTAGACACCATATGAAAGGTGCAATCAATATCACTCTGCCAAGTTAAAACTGTCTCGTCATAGGTGGCGTTCATCAAACTAGAAGCAATACATGCTAGAAATCATATTCAAGACGCAAACCAATATCACACTGCCAACTTAAAGGTGTTCCATCATAAGTGACTGATGCAGGATACACAAGAAGAGTAGTTTCATGTAAGAACATGGTGTGATAGACAGATATAGTATGTACCAAAAATAGGAAAGCGTGTCATATTCACACGTATCATGTGTAAGCAAGCAGATGCAGTTTACACTAATTAGGAGCAATACAAGCTAGACACCATATGCAACATGCAACCAGATATCACACTGCCAAGTTAGAGCAAGCACCTTGGATGGTGGAGTAGGGGAGCGGAGACTTGGACCTTGTAATGCACTATCAGTACAAGGAGAATCGGTACAGATGCTCCGTTTACGTTGCTGCAGAGGACCACCATCATCGCCTTCCTTACTCTTTTCCTTCCTCTTTCTTGATTTTGCCTTGTCAAGTCAAACCCACAAGAAAAAGGAATAAAATTTGCTCTTCGGAACTCATTGATGCATGATACTGACGAACACTACTTTCATGTAAGGCAGCCGCATGATAGGAGGATGGAATATGTATGAAAAACAGGACGGCGTGACATATTGACATGTATGATGTATAAAGTGTAAACTAAGCACAAGGTGCTTGAACTTGTTAGAATCAATGCAAGCTAGAAACCATAT
The DNA here is from genome assembly GCF_018294505.1 of Triticum aestivum. Taxonomy (NCBI): domain Eukaryota; kingdom Viridiplantae; phylum Streptophyta; class Magnoliopsida; order Poales; family Poaceae; genus Triticum; species Triticum aestivum. Next base: position 296,914,024 of record NC_057805.1, on the reverse strand, counting down.
GAAAGATGAAACCAATATCACTCTGCCAAATTAAAAGGGTGCCCTAACAAATGTATTTGACCAAATTAGAAGCAATACATGGCAAGAGGCTAGAAATAATATGCAATATGCAACGAATAAAGGTGACTCACCGTAAGTGATTGATGCAGGATACAGAAGAGAGGTAGTTTCATGTAAAAACAAGGTTAACACATAGATGTAGTGTGTACCAAAAATAGAAGGCATGTCATATTCACAGTTATAATGTGTAAACTAAGCAGATGCAATTTACCCTAATTAGAAGCATTACAAGCTAGACACCGTATGCAACATGCAACCACATATCACACTGCAAAGTTAGAGCAAGCACCTGTGATGGTGGTGTGGGGGAATTGCGGTCATCAACTAGAGAGCTACGTTGACTATCTTCATTTAGCCTTGCTGTTTCTTGAGAATCATGTGGGGAGAATGACACTTCACTCTTTAAACGAGTATGGCATCTCACAGTAACCCACTCGAGTGACTGTCTCATCATAAGTGATTGACGAGGAATACAAAAGAGCATTAGTTTGATGTACGAACATGGTTAATAGACATATGTAGTATGTATCAAAAACAGGAAGGCATGTCATTATCAAAGGTATAATGTGTAAAGTAAGCAGATGCAATTTAACCAAATTGGAAGCAATACAAGCTAGACACCATATGCAACATGCAACCACATTTGACAGCGTGAAGTTAAAGCAAGCACCTGGGATGGTTGTGTGTGGCAATTGAGATCATCAACTGCAGAGCTACGTTTACTGTCTCCAACTGCTGACACTGCATCCTTTAGAGCGCTGAAAAGCTTAGTGCTTATCTTCGAATTACACTGGAGCGACTTCTGTCTTTTCTTTTCAGCATTCATCAACACTGCGTCAGAGTCTGAAATACCCATGCATAAAAAAACAATAGTGTGAGTATGGGTGAAGTGTGTGCACAATTAGTACAGTGTAAAGGTAGCAGATAGCAGGTCAGTGAGAAATAAATGACGGGAGACATATGATAGCTCTACAACATGCATGGCACACTAAATTACTACAGGATTCTATGAAAATAACATTCGACTGAAAACAAATAGGTCAGTCCATTTTCTGCGTCCGATGTACAAAGAACGGGCAGATCGCCTTCATCTACCTCCAGCCAGTCAGTGTTGACGATCTTCCTCGAAACGGTAGCGACCACCGGCCCAGTCCCCTGCCTGCGCCCTCCCCTCGACCTCACCGCATCGCCGTGCTTGGCACTGCCCCCCGGCCATCCATTCAAGCCCCGCCGACCTCCAGATCGGGCGCAGCAGCTCCTGCGCCCCACACCCCTATGATAGACACCGATGCGCCGCTTCCCCGGCGAACAGGCGGACTAGGTGCTCCCCGCGCCTAAGCGGGTGCTGCTTCTTTTAATTGCGGTTCGACTGACCCTGAATTGAAATCCAGGCGGGCTACTGACCTCTAGCAAAGGTGAAATAGTAAAGGGAGGAAACCTTGTGCATTTAGTATCACGAAGAAGATGCAGTAAGAAGCGCTCAACTAGTTTCTTTCGTGGGATGAATACGGTGTGAGCAGAGACGTAAGGTTTGCACGAATAAGGGAAGAGGAGTACCTCTTTTTGCTGGCAGTGCTGTGTCCTCCTTCTATTTTTCCAATGATTTTCTTGTGGTTCGCTTGAAACAAGAAGTTGTGGAGGACGGTGCAGCCTTGGACGAACCCATGGCCAAGTTGTTGAGTGTGGTGCGGTGGCCGTCTGTCGGCGGCGGGGAAGCAGATCCGAGGCGGCGAACGATGGCGTAGCGGGAACTGCTCCGGCGCGGTGGACGGTTGCGACAGTGGAGCGGCAGCTGTGAGGTGCAGGACGGCGTGGTCGGAGTAGTTCTGGTATGGCGCACGTCAGCGTCAGCATCGTGGAGGCAGCTCTACCTCGGCTTCAGCTGCTAAGTCCTTGAGGGCGTTGCGGTTGAGGTTGCGTTGGACGACGACGTCGGGGTACCGGCTCCGCCATGATGGAGGAGGGCGGCGGTGGATTGGGCGCTATGGGGTGGAGGACGAAGGAGGCTGGGGTTTCACGGCTGGTGGAGAGGGCGTTTTGGCGCCCACGGAGTATGAATGGGGAAACGGAGGGAGGCGGGGAACTAAGGGGGAACAATGTTTTGATTTGGGACGCGCTTGTTTGAAATTTGGGGAAAGTAACGAACTTTGCCCCCATCTAAAATTTCGGACATATTGCGGGTTGGGGGTAGGACAGTAATCTCAGGTGTCCCAAATGTGGGCGGGATAGATTTCGGCCGAGCGCATGGGTGTTTAGGCGCCCACGGCGTATGAATGCCTCTCGGAGGCGGTTGAGACTGGCGTCTTGGTGAAGTTACAAACCTACCCCGGTTTAGACCTTTGGACATCGGGCCGATAGGCTACACGGGCCAGAGTCAGGACAGTAATTTCCTACCACCAAACATTAGTCTCGCGCGGTTTCGGGTGACCAGAGGCCTATTTGGCGCTTCGTTCAATATTTGGGAGCAGAAGCATTAACGTTTTCGGTTCTCTTGAATTGAACATTCAGGATTTGTCAAACTTCACAAATCTTTACTCTTGAAAATCCTAAAGCTACGATTATTTTGGAATGGAGGTGGTACATTTGAATATACATTGTACACGAGTATATATTAAAAAATATGCAACTTACCTCAGTTCATGCATGGTTCCAGATATAATCTCCTTGGTTGCAAAAAAAAGTTAGACATGCGTATGAATATATATAGCATGTTCAAACGCACAACAAAGATTGATGCCCCCTTTTACATCTGATTTACAAATGCCATTATCTCGGGTTCAAATAGATGAATGCACTTCCTATGAATTCGAATCTTCGAAACCCCCTTTATGTTGAATTCGACATGTATTCTATTTCGTAGCTAGCAATTTGGAATGTATCCATGCAAGTGACAAATGTATAAAGTGCTTCACACTAACAACATGGAGTGCACTAATTAATGTTTATATATGAATTGCAAAAGCATCCATTGCCTGTATTTCAAACCGCTCTCACTCTATGGATCGATAATATGAAATAAACACATGCACATGCTAGAATTCAATAGAATATGGGTGTCTGATAGACCGATTTTCGTCCATACGCAATTTGCAAAATTCATGATCTCATCCAAAAATAATAATGCCATTTATATTTTAATTTAATGCGTAGAACCGCCTTTTACACGTAGATGCACTATGCCTCGGCCCGTTCTCACAAACGTGCTATATATCTCTCTATCTACCGCATAAGTGCACACACTTTATATGCATCGGCATTTCTCTTTCACACATGCTCACAATCTCTCTCGGGGTGTCGGGGAGTCTCACGCACATGCTCTCTCTGTATCTCTCTCTCTCTGACTACTATGTACCACTATTTTCACTAATCTCAGTTGGAAAACACTATTTCTCTCACATGCATATATACACACGCACAGTCTCTACTAGCCTTTTGTACGCACATATATATGTGCCTATGTGTCTCCCGCACGCATATTATCTTTAGGCCTCTCTCGCACACATTGCCCCCCCCAGACACACCTCTCTCTTAGTAGTTGGCAGATATGATTCCATCATATCATTCGGTAGGATATCCATGACTGTTAGGCTGGATGGTAATACGTGGCAAAGTTTTACCCCAGTTTGGACCCTTACAGTTGAGGAAAAAGCCTACTCCTAGTACTGTATATTAGTGATAGGGGTGTGTACAAAGTACACGTGAATACCAGGCATTTTGCGTGTGTGTATACTATCGACGAACTAGCCCCCAAGCTTCTATAACATACTGGGGGCCTAGGGTTACAAATCATATATAGTCGGCTTATCACCAGTGGGGATAGAGTCCTCCGCGACTCTGGTAGCTAGCTTCGTGTTGTACGCCGAGTCCTCCACATGGGTCTTCGTATAACGCGTCTCGATCCAACCTATGTGGCGTAGGATGGAACCGACCCATGAGTCCTCATGTTGACCCTCCACAGCTAGAAATGATGTGCCCACCACACCACACACGCAATCGTCCACTAAGAAAATAAGCATATACAATAGTACAATGTTATACATGAAAGTTAATTGCATGGTGCATCCAAAAATATTTGTTCTGCATTGTGAATGTTTATATATTCTCCTAAAATATTAGTCACGGGAAAGAGAAACGAAGGGCATATCTCTCCTTGTCTCCACCGGACATCCCCTCTTTCTACACCACTTTCACGTACGCACACAAACTATCTCTCGTCCCTCTAAAAGTATGCATGCCCACGACACATTCACGCATGACGGTCACTGTATTTCAAGCTAAAGCACTATACGGTCACTGGAGTTCAGAATATGCTCATACGGTCACCGTATACATTCTCGTGGTGATCATACGGTATCTAGCTCACGATAGGTCTCCGTATTTTCTTGATGACACTGACGGACTTTGCATTTGATGCGTGCTCCGTATTTTGTTGACGACACTTACGGTCATTGTATTTGAAGCGAAAGCACGATATGGTCACTGGACTTCAGAATAAGTTCATCACGGTCACCACATACATTATGTCGTGCTAACCAACATGTGGTTGGATGGTTAGGAGGACAGTGGTTTCTCGAGCCCACCAGGGTTAAAGTCCCGGTGCTCGCATTTATCCTGGGTTAATTTCAGTATTTTCCGGCGATGTGCGTTCAGTGGGAGGAGACGTTCCACTCTTCTATGAGGCACCTATGGTGACTTCGTAAAATCTCAAGATCATATGCTGGCTCACTCTCTCGAAGGTGCTCATACGGGTAGGGTGTGCGTGTGTGCGCTTATAGCGGTGAGTGCTTGCACATATATATGAGCCCTTGCATCTGTACCGTGTTAAAAAAATACATGCCATGATTATACGGTCACTGGCTCACCCGTACAACTCCGTATTTTGTTGATGACACAATCAATTGACCAGTCAAACGTTCCACGTGGCGCAACTAGTGTTGCACCATCAGGGCGCGTAACCGTGGGGCCCACTTGTCAACCCGTATATGAAAGAAAGAAATGGTAGTTTGAGTCTGTACTATGTTAATAAAATACATTTTAGGGTGATCATACGGTAACTGGCTCACCATACAGCTCCGTATTTTGTTGATGACACGATCAATTGACCAGTCAAACGGTCCACATTCAGTAGCGCACATTACCATAGGGCCCACCCATCAACGCGTATATGAAGGACAGAAATGGTAATAAATTAGTGGTCGGTGGGTACTCGAAGTTGTGAGACCTCTGGTTGGCAGTCGCCGACGGTGGGGTGGGGATCGCCGGAGAAAAAGCTCAGCGCGGGGGGGGGGGGCTAGAGGGATGGCCGGTGCGGCGGCGGATCGGCGGTGGGGAGTGGATTCGGGGCGGGCGGGGCGGCATCGCGGCGCGGGCCGGCCGCGGGCGGCGGTGGTGGCTGGCGGCTCAGGGGGGTGGAGTTTGATGATAAACTGCAGGCCCTTGATTTCGTATCCAACGGCTGGAAAATCTAATGACCAGAGATGAAAAAGTCAGTCGACTGACGTGTAGCCTCACCCCACACGTACACATGCACGCATGCAAGACACGCACGCATGCAGGCGTGCAAAACTGACACGTACATATAACAAACACACGCACGCATGCAGGCGTGCAACACTGACACGTACACATGCACTCACGAACACACGCACGTACGCACACATGCATGCAACACTGAAACGTACCCTTGCACGCACGCAACACCCGCACGCCTGCATGCACACAGCACACGACGCAAGACACACGGTCAACCTATACGTGCATGCACCCTTTGTTAAGGACATGGATTGTTACGGGTATTAATCAATCTTATCTGTGATAAGCAGAACATTGATGTTTGCAGCGGTCTTTATGAATCACAACGTATCGAACGGGCTATCAACATAGTAGGCTTATCTACATGAAAAGGATGATGTCACACTCAATGAACAATCATCGGTTTATGAAATGCCCGCTTCTGACCGCCCTGGCCCACCAAAGGTTCCTCTGCTATGCGCTGCCTGCGTTGGGTCATTAACATGCAGACCATGTACCCAAAGAGCCCACACGTTAGTGGAAGAACAACACGGTGTCCTACATCAGAGTCGAGGGCGCCACTCGCTGCACGCCCGACTGAACACGCCTCCTTGCCGCATTCAAACGCCTCCATGAAACCCGCCCGTGTGGAAGCCGAGAAACCCACTCTGGACACACGTCCGTTCATGACCGGGCCGGCATTAAACGCAACGCCGGCCGAGCTCCTCCCGTCTGCCGTCTATTTAATCTCCTATTTAAATGAGGCCAAACGCCGGCCAAGAATCGCACACCTCCGCCGCTCCCCTATCTCCTCCTTCACCATTTTGTCCACTCTTACAATTGCTTACGAAGAGTAGTTATTCCGCACAAGCCATTTTTCTAGGTTTGTATCTCTCACACACACCCCACGTAGGTGGGGGACGTGCACGAAGAGAAGAGGTGCACGCACGGCGCACGTACTCCCGTCTCTTTCCCAACCACACCCGTGCGGGTACACGATGGAGCTCATTTCTGTACGAAAAGGCAGCCCATGTGGTAATTTGACCGTGTACTGGTTGTCCACTTGGTGAAGGGAGGATCGTCTACCACGGGTGAACAAACAAATTGCGACCTGACGCGTTATGTTAAAAAAGAGGCAAACCATGTGGGTCCTACTTTAGAGGCAATGCTCTATACTCTGGAGTACTTTTGATGTCTCCCGTCAACTCGCAGAACGAGGAGAAGCTTGCTTAGTACGCCGTCTCCCCCACCCACGGGCGCGGTGGCTCGTAGGATGAGGTGAAGCTTGCTTACTAGTAGTAGTATTGTACACCTTACGCCCGCTCCCTGGCCCACGCGCGTGGTGGCTCGCAGGACGAGGAGAAAATTTTACTACTCCCTCCGTTTACTCCTCGTGCCTACTACCTTGGTTAGAGAGATTATCATATTGTTTGGAATATATATGTCCTTTAGTACTCCCTCCATTTACTTATACAAGGCCACTATAAAAAAATACATTTTGCATCTATACAAGGCCACAAATAGTAATCGAGACAAAAGTTACTACTCCCTCCTTTCCAGTTTATGGCTCAATTTCAAAATCTCTCCAACCAAGGTAGACGGTGAGTGGTAGAATTAATTTCGTACTCCTAGTTTGCACAAGTAATTAGTACACTCGTTTTTCTCAAGAATTTATGTTTACCGAGGCATTAATTAGAACGAATGCATGAATGACCACTAAATTTCCATGAACTTCTACATGCATTGGTGAGTTTTCTCTTGGCACTGTTTGCATCGGGTGATCTAATGCACCTCGAAATCCAACATGTGATGGTACTACTACTAGTAGTAGAATTGAGACTTATAAAATAGAAAAACGAATGTTTTTTAGATGAGCCCTATAAACCCTAGTGGGTACGTACTCCGTAAAATCAGATTTTCCCAAAACTTAGTCGCGTCAGCCTTTATTTGCTTGTTTCCCTTCCTGCCTCCTTGCCTAGAACAGACTATGCCAAACTCCCCTGCTTGCCGCGCGGGAAAAGACCCGCCCTCGCCTTTTTTTAGTCCAGGTTTGTATCGATGGATCGCGCGAAGCAGCAAAAACCCAAGCCGTGTCTTGTACTCCTCCGTCGACGCTCGCTTTCATGAATTCTGTACTTCCTGTCGCTGACATGTGGGATATATAGAAACCGGGTCGACGTGTCAAGCACCAAATAACAGTGCAGAACAGCAAGGGGGACGCACCCCAGTCGTACCGCCCCGGTAGTAGTAGTAATGAGCAATGAGACATCAAATCACAATGCTACACCTTCCTAGACGGACGAAGCAACCATTATTTCACACTTCGGTTCGCCATCATCTCAAACCACGTAGTATTGCTTCTGCCTCAAGAGGGACACGCGCATCGCCTTGGTACATCATGACACGTGGGACCGCATGACATGCCATGCTCCCCCGCCGATCGCTCGGTAAAATCACCTCATTTTTACTACTATACTTCCTCCGTATCGGTTTACATGGCATGCACGTCGTTCTAGGTTGAGAATTTAACTGGCTATATATGTGATGAACAGTATATGTTTAGAAACTACATCCTCTTAATAATCCAATGATATACTTTTGTGACATAGTAACTCAAATTTAGTTAGTCAAATGGATGACCTAGAACTACGTGCATGCCCTATAAACCGAGACGTCTAAAAAAACGAGACGGAGAGGGTAGTTCGGTACGTATCTTTTTAGATCAATATAGTCGGGATTCACCAAGGAGCAAAACCAAGTGGCAGGCTGCACTTGTCGTGTTGGCGTAGCGACTCAAGCAGGGTCAGTCCGCACACGAAATGGCGACACACTTAACAGGACCCCTTTGGCCGACATGTGGCTCATCCACCGTCTTGTTCCACGTGCGATGCATCAAAAACGTTACCGCCGCTGACAACTCAGACCCACCAGCTATATCTTCGCACGCAAGGAAGTGCCTCATTATGCACACAAAAAATGAATACTCCCCCTGCTAGCTGGGACCCAGTATAGTGGCAGGCTGACTTGTGGGCCTACTAAGTTGACGGGGACGGAGGGCTTTCTCAACTTAGTCAATATGCACGATTCTAGCTCTGGTGACCGTACGATGTCCATCCAACGACCATAATGCTTCTTCAACCTCTGGTCTTCTTGCTCCAGCCACCCAAACCAGCGCCGGTTGTGCCTCGTGCCCCTGCCTCCCGTGGCCGGCTGTGATGCGGCGGAGGCCTCACCGCCCCCTACTACTCCCACCGCTGGCCAGGCCATCCCTCTACTCACCCACACCCCCTGTTATTCTGCGGCGACGGCAGCCTCACACCGCAGCGAACCAGTGAACCCTCATACTCCTCTACGCGTGGGCATCCACTGCCGCGTCTTCCCTGGCTCCGCGTCGTCCCCTTCCTAGGCCTCGCCGTCGTCCACCGCCTTGGTGCACTCGGCGCGGCGTGGTCAATGTGGTCAATGACCGACTTCCATCGGAAGAGTACTGTACATGGAGAGGCTGACAGCTGGGTCCACGGCAGCCGCAAGGAAGTGCCTCCTTATTACATGCAAAATAATTATTCCTGTACCTGACAGCGGGGACCCACCGGACGGGCCACCGTATTTCACGAAAAAACGTTTCCCCCTTGACTGCTGAGACCCACCAACTACATCTTCGCACGCAAGGAAGTGCGTTTGGGCAAAAAAAAACGATTCGCCCCCTGACTGCTGGGACCCACCAGCTATATCTTCGCACGCAAGGAAGTGCCTGACAGTCGGGACCCACCTGGTCGAAGCGTACGTAGCGTTGTCATTCTGGTCGCGAACTTGTACGTACATACTGGTCGATGTAGAGCACGCACGTGTCGTAGTTGAGGCGCGCATGTAGCATGTACACGTACGTACAGCGGCCAGTGTGCAAGAAAGAAAATACGGCCACGTACGTACATACGGGCGGGGTCTCGAATGCCTACTCGCGCATACGTACGGCCAGGGCTCATGTACATGGCTGGGTCAAAACGGAGAAACTGCGACGTCGTCGTGTTCATGGGGAGGCAACGGAATGCATCGTGTTCATCGGGAGGCAACGGAACGCGTGGGAGACAACCGGCTTGGACGGAACAACCGATGGAAACGAGGCCTGGCGTACCGCAGAACGGAGGAAACGGCCTTGTGTTCGACCGGCCACGTTCGAAACAGGATCCTGTTCATCGGGAGGGGTCTGGCGTACCGCAAAATGGAGGAAACGGACCTCCTACGGTCGAAACGGGGGTCATGTTGATCAGGAGGGGTGTGGCGTACCGCAAAACAGAGGAAACAGACTTGTGTTGGAGCGCTACGGTCAAAACGGGGGTCCTGTTCATCGGGAGGGGTGTGGCGTACCGCAAAACGGGACTCCACGGGATACTGTTCATCTCCACCGTCGACCCCCTCCAGCCTTCACGGGCTACTGTTCATCCACCGTCAACCTCCTCCAGCCTCCACCTACGACTGTTCATCCACGGGCTCCTGTTCATCCAGCCTCCACCGCGCGCTACTCCACCGGCTACGGTTCAACCAGCCCTCTCCACGGGCTCCTATTCAACCACCCCTCCACGGGCTACTGTTTATCCAGCCCTCCACCGTCTATTGTTCATCCTGCCCTCCACGGGGTGGTCCTATTCATCCAGCCCTCCACGGGGTCCTGTTCATCCATCCCCAACCGGTTCGATCGATCGGGGTCCTGTTCATCCAGAGGCAACACCACGGGGTCCTGTTCATCCACCCCCACCGGGAACTGTTCATCCAAACCCCCCAGCAACGCTCATTGTTCATCAAGAGGCAACACCACGGGGTCCTGTTCATCCACCCCCACCGGGAACTGTCCATCCAAACCCCCCCAGCAATGCTCACTGTTCATCCAGAGGCAACATCGATCGGCTTCAGTTAGCAGCAGTAGCAAAGGAATCGCTCGATCGGGTTCAGTTAACAGCCATCGATCGATCGCTCGGGCTTAGTAACGCGTAGCCTGCAGGTTCAGTTAGAGCCCAACGCCTCGCACCCACGCGCGTGCGTGTACGAGAGAAACGCGCATCGCTCGGACCCGACCACCCACCGTAACCGGGAACACCCCGATATTTTCCTCGCCCTCGCTTCTACCACGGTTTTTTCCGTCATGGACGACCCAAAGAATGTCATGCAGCTGCGTCTCCGGCCCGCCCAGGACGAAAAGCCCATTTTCTGTCATGATTTTTTGTCATAGAAGTAGGACCCCACCACATCTATGATGATACCGTGTTTTGTCACAATTATTGTCATAGAAGTGTCATAAGTATGACAGAAAAAAAATCGTTCGGCCCAAAATGTCACGGATGTGTCTTTTTTTTGTAGTGGGTGGACTGGTGCTTGGGTGTTGTCCTTACTTGGACAAGCCTCCTACTTATGATTAGCCTCTCTCACAAGCATCCGCAACTATGAAAGAAGAATTAAGATAAATCTAACCATAGCATGAAACATGTGGATCCAAATCAGCCCCTTACGAAGCAACGCATAAACTAGGGGTTTAAGCTTCTGTCACTCTAGCAACCCATCATCCCAATGCCTTCCCCTAGGCCCGAATCATGGTGAAGTGTCATGTAGTTGACGTTCACATAACACCACTAGAGGAAAGACAACGTACATCTCATCAAAATATCGAACGAATACCAAATTCACATGATTACTTATAACAAGACTTCTCCCATGTCCTTAGGAACAAAATTAACTACTCACAAAGCATATCCATGTTTAAGATCAGGGGGTAATAAATATCATTAAGGATCTGAACATATGATCTTCCACCAAATAAACCAACTAGCATAAACTACAAGGAGTAATCAACACTACTTGCAACCCACATGTACCAATATGAGGTTTTGGGGCAAAGAGTGAATATAAGAGATGAACTAGGGTTTGAGAGGAGATGGTTCTGGTAAAGATGTTGATGAAGATTGACCCTACCTCGATGAGAGGATCGTTGGTGATGACGATGGCTTCGATTTCCCCCTCTCGGAGGGAAGTTTCCCCGGCAGAATAGCTCCGCTCGAGCCCTAGATTGCTTTTGTGCAGGTTCCGCCTCGAGACGGCGGTGCTTCGTCCCAAAAGCTTCCTTATGATTTTTTCCAGGTCAAAACCCTTCATTTGACGATGGCCAGGGGGCCCACAATCCCTGGGGGCGCTCCCTGGTGGGTGGGGCGCGCCCCCAGGCTTGTGGCCACCTGGTGGGTCCCCTTCTGTATTTTCTTCACCCAATAGTTTTTATATATTCCAAAATGATTCTCCGTAAAATTTCATGACTTTTGGAGTTGTGCAGAATATGTATCTCAGATTTGTTCCTTTCCGGTCCAGAATTCCAGCTGCCGACATTCTCCCTCTTCATGTAAATCTTGTAAAATAAGAGACAAAGGGCATAAGTATTATACCAAAATGTCAAATAACAGTCCATAACGCAATAAATATCAAAATAAAAGCATGATGCAAAAAGGACGTATCAACTCCCCCAAGCTTAGACCTCGCTTGTCCTCAAGCGAAAGCCGAAATCGATAATCATGTCCACATGTTTAGAGATAGAGGTGTCGATAAAATAAAATACGAACATGAACGCATCATGATCATCTTTAGAATAGCAACATATTGTCATATAATTTCTTATGCTAAAGTGAATTCATTCACAAGATAAAGTATGAATCAAAAGCTTTATTGAAAGCTAACAAACTATGATCTCAGTCATTGAAGCAATTGCAATTTATCATAATATCGGAAAGAGTCAATGTAAGAGCTTTTATGTAGCAAGTCCGCATACTCAACCATCTTCTAGTCCTAATTGCTAACACTCACGCGATACTTATGAGATCAAAGCCTTAACCGGACACAGAGAAAGATAGGGGGCTTATAGTTTCGCCTCCCAACCTTTGACCTCAAGGGTAATGTCAACAATAATAATTTATGATCACCTACATCCGAGTGGATATGTATGTCTGGATCTTTCCCGAACACATAGTGCTTGCCGAAAAGAAAAAGTGTAAAAATGAAGGGTGAAGATCACCATGACTCTTGTATAGAGGTAGAAAGTAAAATAAAATATAGGCCCTTCGCAGAGGGAAGCAGGGGTTGGCATGCGCTTTTATGGTTGGATGCACAAAATCTTAATGCAAAAGAACCTTACTTTATATTGCCGCTTATGATAAAGAACTTTATTATGCAGTAGGTCGCTTTTATTTCTTCCATATCCCAAGTTCGTATAAAGCTTATTTTCCTCACACTAATAGATTATACATATTTAAAGAGCAATTTTTATTGCTTGCAACGATGGCAACTTACTTGAAGGATCTTACTCAATCCATAGGTTGGTATGGTGGACTCTCATGGAAAAATTGGGTTTAGGGTTTATGAATGCACAAGTAGTATCTCTACTTGGTGCGGAATTTTTTGGCTAGCATATGAGGAGAAGCAAGATCAACATGTTGGAGGATCCATGGCAATATAACTTCTATCCAGATATAAGAAAACATAACCATTATGTTGTCTTGCTTGTCCAACATCAACCTTTTAGCATATAATATTTTAATGAGTTCTCACAATCACAAAAGATGCCCAAGATAGTGTATTTATATGTGAGACCTCTCTTTCTTTATTACTTTGTCTTAATTGCAACAATGACCAACACTATGTTTGTCAATCCTCAACAAATTTTACTTGTCATACTCTTTACATGTGAAGTCACCACTCTCCATAAGATCATTATATAATCTTTTTACTTGTTTTATTCTTTTTCTTTTCTAAGATCAAGGCAAGAAAGCAAAACCCTCAACTCAAAACTACTCTTTATTATATAACTCTTGGACTCGATTACATAGAGGGAACACAAAGCAAAACTACTAGATCATACTAAAACTTTTATTCTACTAGATCAAGATATAACCAAAAGGATAGAACTAAGATAAACGATAAAGGTGAAGATGTGATGGTGATACGATACCGAGGCACCTCCCCCAAGCATGGCGCAAGACAAGGGGAGTACCCATACCCATGTACTCAAGTCTCCTTCTTCGGAGGTGGTGGTGCAATGTTCTTGGCAATAATGCCCTTTAGAATGCGATTCTCCTCTTCAAGCTTTAGATTTTGCTGCCTGAGGTCCATATTTTCCTTGTGGAGTTTGCCTGTGACAGTTAGAGCACCGTCCACCCATGGATGCATCCTGGCTACGGGGGGGAAAGCAACACTCATTTTCATGTTATTATAAGAGATAAACTTAGTACCGGGTGGTTTGACTGAATCAGGAAACACTGAGCTCGTGAATTCCTTGTGCCAGCCATCAGGCCAGGGAAGGGAAGTGACTTCTTCTCCATAGCGTCCACTCTTTTTAGGCCAGGTTCAATCTCTTCCTCCGTTGACCACCCAAAGGGTTCAGCTTCGCTGTATGCTCTTGGGTCCGGCATCGGGTGAGAGACGCGACTCTTCCTAACCGACTCTTGCAAAGACATCTTGCTCTAAATCTGCTGCAGAAATAGCTCAAAACAAGAACAGAAGAGATTGCCGTGATACAGTGGTCAAAACCTTCGGGAGATTATATAATGATTTTTTACCGTGCAAAACAAGTAATCTGGGAGAAAACGGAGTTCGGCTCGCACACGAGGTGGCCACAAGCCTGGGTGGCGCGCCCAAGGGGGGTAGGGCGTGCCCCCACGGCTTGTCGCCTCCTCGTGTACTATTCGGACTACTTCTTATTTTCCTAATTTTTTAAATATTCCAAAACGGAGAAAAATTGTTGTTGGGAAACTTTTGGAGTCGGTTTACTCACCGTATCACATACCTATTCCCTTTTAGGGTTCTGAGCGTTCTGGTAGGTTTCCCTTATGTACTCATCCGCTGTTATGGTATTAATAATATTGGTTTCAATATTTATGGGAGTACCTGAGATGTAATGTTTGATTCTTTGTCCGTTCACCACCTTCGGGTTATTGCCCTCGGCATTGTTGATCTTGATGGCACCAGAGCGGTAAACTTCTTCGAAAATGTAAAGACCTTCTCATTTAGAGAGAAGTCACTACACCACAACCCTTGAACTGCCGGGAGAAATACCTGAACAAGGGCAAAAGATCTGCCAGAACATCTGTTACCGCCGGGAGAATCACTTCGGGGCACATAAACTGGCGGGAGAACTTAAGCAACGCGGGCAATCGCACTGCCGGCAAACATTTAAAGCAAATTTTCTGCCGGGACAACTAAACCACGGCACATTTGCTGCCGGGGACTGTCTTTAGCGCGAGACAAAAGTATACTGGGCCTGAAGCGCGCGCCAGCGAGGAAAAAGGCGCGAGAGACGAAAAATTCGGAACACAAGACGCGCCCCAATCTCAAATCGACCAAATCCAATTCATCCCCAAATCTCGCCGTGCCCTACACCAGATCCAATCTCAAGACCGCAGCTGCCGCCGCCCCAAGCACCGCACCCCCCGGCCCCCGCCCCAAGCACCGCACCCCCCCCCCCCCCCCCCCCCCCCGGCCCCCGCCGCCGCCCACAACTACCCATCGCCACCGACCGCCCTCCACGTTGACCACTGCCACCGACTAGCCTCCGCCCCAACCACTGCTGCCATCGCCCTCACCCACCGCACCCCGCCCAACCACCTCACAGCAGCACCGCCGAGCACCCAACTGACATGGACAACCACCGGCGCCGACCGGCCCGTCGTCGAGCCACTCCACCGCCGACCCGTCTCCTCTGCCGGGCGCCTTCCATTGCTACATCGCGAGCTTCCTCCCCCGAGCAGGCCTCTCCCCATACTCGCAGGTCTGGCCCTTCCATCCCCGTCTGCTCCCCAATGCTCCTGCCTCACCAGCGCTGCTGGCTGCTTTAGCTCCATGTGTCAATCCCCGTTGGAGATGTGGACGACTTAATATACGCCAGCCGTAGCTGGCATTGACTGAGGCTTAATCTTAGATGCTAGTGTCGCTGCTGATGTTGCTTGCATTTGACCATTTTAGACCTCCAAGAATTTATCCCCTTATCTGATTATGTAGTGGTGAGATACAAAGATGGGAGAGGATGCGGCACAAGGAAGCCCTTGGTATGTTCAGATGAGCAAGGATGGCTCCCCTTACCTTAGGAAAGTGGACCTCAAGATGTATTCTAGCCACGACAGCCTCCAATTGTTAGTGTTTGATCCCATGGTATTTCCTTGTGTTTGGACATTACAGCTACAGTTTTAGATATACAATGTCCTCTTGGGTCCTAACTGCTTCCAAGAATGTTGTTATAATTTATGGATGCAGTCTTGATGCTTAGAAGGACTAATTTCTCAGGGGATGATACACCTTCAAGTTGATGTAAGCACAAAATCACGTTGGGATGGCAACCTCCATTAATTTATATCAGCATGAATTAGATATCACCAATGGAACCTTGCCTGCAGTTTCACATGCTGATTAATTATACTTTAGTTGGATACTAATGCCACGTGATCTTGTAGTTTAACTCTGTGTGTATCTATAATCTATTTCTTATCATTTTTCTGGAATGATTCTGGCTAAGTTTCTATTTCAATGAAACAACGGATTAAATAAAATGTTTGATTTCATCAACGGTTCATGTTAAGCTAAACACTAATATTTGATATAGACTTAAGTATCAATACACCCAAGCAAACGTATCGGGTATACCTTTAGCAATTAGATAACTGAGGTTGTCGTATAAGAAAATAATTTTCACATATTTTTTTTCTACTACCACTGCTTCTCAGCCTTATCATGTGCAATTTACATAAGTTATCAGCTTATCGGAAAATGTTGGTGGCGGTGGACTGGGGGAAATACTATGTGTAGCAACGACAAGCTCGCCCTAAATGTGTTGCTCGCTGAGGTACTTAATATTTTTGATGAATTTTAAGAGGTCCAAATTGGTATTATTTTGAATGGTACAGATGGATTCGATAAAATGCATAAATGATGTCATGATGATTCTTTGTTTAGCATATGATGACTATGATCATTTGTGGCAAAAATAGGTTATGCTGAAAGAATGGAAACATGAGCCACATAAATAGAAATGGTAGACTCACCTTTTTATTGTCCACAGGATTGCATCAACACTAGAGATTATGCATAATTGATCTGAACTTTTTTAGGAGCTTTCTGAACTTCTGATGTACATGTTGGATTGTTGATGTTATATGCACTACATCCTTTAATCCTTGTGCTAGTGGCCTCACCATACGCCATAATAATTTGATCTCATCTCAGTATATCACTTCTTTCAGTTATTATTTTGTCTTCATAACATGGTATTATTTTATTATGTATATAGCCCTATCGCTGTAGCAGCTCTCGTCCTCTACTTCCTTGTCCTAACCAGGGCATTTGATAGGTGAGATTTGTTTGCTGACTTTTTTTTTATTCAGTGTCTAGCAGTTTTAGTCATGTGATGTTGTGTACTAACCTAAAGCTTCGATTGGCGGAAAGCTGGCCAGATTATCTGGAATATTATTTGTATTCTTTACTAATCCGCTTCTCAGGACATGACTCAGTTTCTCATTCATTGGCTGGTTTCTGTTGTAGTCATTTAGTTGCTTTGTTCATGTGGTTGTAAGATGTTTAAACTGTTGGGCGCCATAACCTGTTGGTTCTTGCTTGCAATTGTCGTTGCAGTGCTGGAGGAAAGAGTGGGTGAAGATCATGCTGGAATGAGTTTTTAATCCTGCTTGAATCATATGAAGAAATTTCTGTTGTTTTTTGTCTGTAAAGCTACAAATATGTTTCGGGGTAAAAATTCAAATGCACTTAAAACTAGCCAGATTTGGAGATCTTTTTACAAGTTCATGGATTACTGATTTAGGAATTAGGAATTTCTGTATACAACCAAATTTTATCGTCCCAGTGTCTTGTGTATCTAGTATGGTAGACTGTGGCATGGCCTGCACTAACGTTCACAAGACTGATGTCTGTCTTAAAACCAATGCATCCAGTTGATGCTTTGTTCGACCTGATCTGATAGCAAGTGTTTGTGATGCACTCTGTAGGGAGCAGGTTGTTGGGTGGCTGCCTGTTGGGAGCTACCGGAAGAACAAACAGCCCGCCAATGCCACAGAGACCAAGGCGGAGAACAAAGGTAGAAGCGAGGCAGGATGGTGCTATGTCAAGGTCAGCATGAATGGAGCCCCATACCTAAGGAAGGTCGACCTCAAGACTTAACTCGAGCTATTACCTAGAGCTTGAGAAGATGTTCAGCTGCTTCGTTGTTTCTAGATGTAAGTTACCATTATAAAATACTCCCTCCGTCTCAAAATAAGTCTCAAACTTTGTACAACTTTGTACTAAAGTCAGTATAAAGTTGAGACACATATTTTGGGACGGAGGGAGTATATGTTAATATCTAGCCTGCAGTAAATGTGAAGATAGGAATGATATTTTCCTTATGCATTTTCTGGTTAGTGAAGCTCTCGAGAAGATAAAAAATGCAAGACTTTTGAATCGCACTGGCTTAACTATGGCTACGAGGCAGTCAATGACCACTAAATAATTACTCATGATTAACTGTAACATCCTTTACAAATGAGAAAAATAAATAATTAGATATGTATATTGCCATACACAACATTCATTCAGTATTGGAGCATAAGAAGCAGCTTTTGGTAACCTGTGTTCGGTTAGTTTATTGATGTACAACTTCTATACAGTATTTTCCATCATCGTCGTTCCTTACCTCCATGTTTTCGCCCTCTCATACGATTCCTCCTCTCACCGATGTTTAGCCTTTACAGCAGCCTTTCAGAGTTGATATTTGTAGTAGTCAAAACATACTTTGCAACTTGATGAAATTTTAAGGTACCCCCATGTGTAAAAATGGCTATTTGCGAAGTCATCCTAGTTCTCCATGAAACCTAGCTTGCCCTTCCTTTTATTTAAAAAGTGGAAGATATATAGCCTCCAGCCTCTGCATGGGTGCACCCAGCCTTGTGTGAATCATAGTTTTGTTTGGATAATGTGTGGACAAGTATTCTGTGAACAATTGCTTAGGAAATTGTACGAAGAGAACATTATATGTATCCCCATAGACATGCTTATTTCCTAGAAATATATTGACATTAAATATTTAATCTGTCGATTTAAAATTAGAAAAAAGAGCATCATTTTGAGTTTCCATTTTGTTACAGGTTTCTCAAAGATACACAAGTTGCTGGAGGTTTGGAAGATCTACAAGTTGGTGCAGTCATAATATATATGTAATATGCCTTGTTTGTTGAACCTGGAGATATTGCAAAGTTTTACTCTGCTTATTTTGGTGGTTGTTTTTGCACACAAACCACTATATCCTCATTTTGCTTGTGTGCCACAGTTTTTATTATCTTGAAACAGATGTACATATGTATTTGGTCTGTTTATGATATTGAATGAGGCCTTATATATAACTTTGATTGAACAGCATGTATAACTTGTGTGATTGTCATGATTGTTAGAGCATACTGATTGCATATTAAATAAGGCATGTGTTACACATAACAATTTAGATCTGTGAAAAAACACGTGATGGCATATTACCTGCCGGGTAAACGCGTTTTTGCAGTCAATGAAACTGCCGGAATTGTGGTTCTTTGCAGTCAATGAAACTGCCGGAATTGTGGTTCCTACCCATGATAGAGTCTGCCGGGAGAAAATAAACTGCCGGAAGATACAAAGGTCAGGGCAGAGAAACTGCCGGGGATTGTTTGTCTGCTGGGAGAAGTAATCCCTGGCAGCCGTTGTCGTGGCAGTTCTATCTGCCGGGAGAAACTCTCTTCCGGCAGTTTTTGTGCTCTCTTAAGTGTGTTCTCCCGGCAGATGATATGTCGTTGCATTGATGTTGTGGTGTAGTGAGTTTTTCTGCAAAAAATCTTAAACGAGAGTTGTATAGCAAGACATGGTCACCTACATTAAATTCCCGCTTTTGTATCCTTTTGTCATGCCATCTTTTAGCTTTTTCTTTAAAAAACTTGCATTCTCATAGGCTTGGGTCCTCCAGTCATCAAGAGAGCTGATGTCAAACAACCTCTTCTCACCTGCAAGTTTAAAATCATAATTGAGCTATTTGATTGCCCAATAAGCTTTATGTTCCAGCGCAAGAAGTAAGTGACATGCTTTCCCATAAACCATTTTATATGGAGACATACCCATGGGGTTTTTGTAAGTAGTTCTATAAACCCATAATGCATCCTCACGTTTCTTAGACCAATTCTTCCTAGATCTATTAACTGTCTTTTGCAAGATCAATTGTATTTCTCTATTACTTAATTCTACTTGACCACTAGACCAAGGATGATATGGAGATGCAATTATATGGTTTACATCATATTTAGCAAGCAATTTACGAAAAGCACCATGAATAAAATGTGAACCACCATCAGTCATTAAATATCTAGGGACTCAAAATCTTGGAAAAATAACTTCTTTAAGCATTTTAATAGAAGTGTTGTGATCAACACTACTACTTGGAATAGCTTCTACCCACTTAGTAACATAATCGACATCAACTAAAATGTGATTATACCCATTAGAGGATGGAAAAAGTCCCATATAATCAAATCCCCAAACATCAAATGGTTCAATAACAAGCGAATAATTCATAGGCATTTCCTGACGTCTATTGATATTACCAATTCTTTGACATTCATCACAAGAACACACAAACTTACGAGCATCCTTGAAGAGAGTAGGCCAATAAAAACCAGATTGTAATACCTTGTGTGCAGTTCTGTTTCCAGCATGGTGTCCTCCATAGGCCTCAGAGTGACACTTGCGTAGGATCTATTCATGTTCATGCTCAGGTACACAATGTCCAATAACACCATCTACTCTTTCTTTATAAAGGTGTGGGTCATCCCAGAAGTAATGTCTTAAATCATAGAAAAACTTTTTCTTTTTTGGTATGTGAAACTAGGTGGTATAAATTTTGCAACAATATAATTAGCATAGTTTGCATACCATAGAGTACTATGAGAAACATTTATGACATCTAATTGTTCATCAGGAAAGCTATCATCAATAGGTAGTGGGTCATCAAGAATATTTTCTAACCTAGACAAGTTGTCTGCTACGGGGTTCTCAGCTCTTTTCCTATCAATAATATGTAAATCAAATTCTTGTAACAAGAGAACCCACCTCATAAGTCTAGGTTTAGCATCTTTCTTTTCCATAAGATATTTAATAACAACATGATCAATGTGAACAGTTATTTTGGAATCAACAATATAAGATCTAAATTTAGCACAAGCAAACACAACTGCTAATTTTTTTTCCAGTAGTGTCATAATTTCTTTGAGCAATGTCTAGAGTTTTACTAGCATAATGGATAACATTTAATTTCTGATGAAATTCCAATTTCAATCGGTTGTAGTTCCAAGCTATAATATCATCACATAGCCTATACCATGTCAATGGCTTTTCCTTCAAAGATAAAGGGAAGACCTTCTTCTTGACTTCATCCTTGGGCAAACCTGCAAGCTTAAATAATCCACAAACTTCATCTACATAGATTAGATGCATATCAGGATGTAATGTTCCATCTCCTGCATAAGGATTAGCTAGCAGTTTCTCTATCATACCCAAAGGAATTTCATAATAAATATTTTCAATAGGTTCAGTAGGTTGAGGAGCAACTTCTTGCTCTTTCGGTCGAGGTGAAGATACCCCGAACAAGCCCCTCAAAGGATAATTTTCCATACTGACAAGTAACAGTAAATTTCAGCACGTAATATAAATTTTTTCCTTACCAAATTCCACTCACCAAAGGCGCTTCACTCCCCTGCAACGGCACCAGAAAAGAGTCTTGATGATCCACAAGTATAGGGGATCAATCGTAGTCCTTTTCATAAGTAAGAGTGTCGAACCCAACGAGGAGCAGAAGGAAATGACAAGCAGTTTGGTGCCCAGAGCCAACAGGTTGGTGCCTGGAGTGGCTCGGCAAACTCACCACTATGAGGAGGGCACCCACGATGTGGAGGCCTCTCCCTCTTCCAAGTCCAAGGAGCCAATCACCATCGGTATCTCCGAGATGAGGAGTAGCTTGTCTTATTAGCTCACTATAAGGACCTATGTTCAGCTAGCTAGCTACACCGGTTAAGTATGTTCAGTTTACCTATTGCATGTGCTGCTCCTGCCTTTCCTTAACAAATTCTAGTTAGTTGTCCTATGTACTGTTACCATGCAATCTGATCCTCTAGTATATTTGTTCTATATATCACGCAATGTGGTGCTCAGATATTAAATGTTTGGTTAATTTGTTGTCATGTTTAGTTAACTGTTTGGTTCAATTTTGCAATGTGATGTTCAATTCTTGTGGGTGCAATTTTGTATTGTCTTGCATGTGAAAAATAAATCGAATTTTGTTGTACAAAATACATGAGAAACAAATACAATTGCTATATTTCCAAGTTGTTAAGCATGCTTGGTTTTGTTAACTATCTGATCTTCTAGTATGTTTTATATTCTGTAGTGTGGTTGATGACCCACAATTATAGGGGATCAATCGTAGTCCTTTCGATAAGTGTAGTGTCGAACCCAACGAGGAGCAAAAGGAAATGACAAGCAATTTTCAGTAAGGTATTCTCTGCAGGCACTGAAATTATCGGTAACAGATAGTTTTGTGCTAAGATAATTCATAACAGGTAACAAGTGTAGCAAAGGTGCAGCAAGGTGGCTCAATCCTTTTTGTAACAAAGGATAAGCCTAGACGAACTCTTATATAAAGCAAAGTGCTCCCGAGGACACATGGGAATTATTGTCAAGTTAGTTTTCATCATGCTCATATGATTCACGTTCGTTACTTTGATAATTTTATATGTGGGTGGACCGGTGCTTGGGTGCTGTCCTTACTTGGACAAGCCTCCCACTTATGATTAACCCCTCTAGCAAGCATCCACAACTATGAAAGAAGAATTCGTCTAGGCTTATGAAGCAACACATAAACTATGGTTTAAGCTTCTGTCACTCTAGCAACCCATCATCTAGTTATTACTTCCCAATGCCTTCCCATAGGCCCAAATCATGGTGAAGTTGCATGTAGTCGATGTTCACATAACACCACTAGAGGAAAGACAACATACATCTCATCAAAATATCGAATAAATACCAAATTCACATGATTACTTATAACAAGACTTCTCCCATGTCCTCAGGAACAAAAGTAACTACTCACATAGCATATTCATGTTCAAGATCAGAGGGGTAATAAATATCGTTAAGGATCTGAATATATGATCTTCCACCAAATAAACCAACTACCGTCAACTACAAGGAGTAATCAACACTACTAGCAACCCACAGGTACCAATATGAGGTTTTGGGACAAAGATTGAATACAAGAGATGAACTAGGATTTGAGAGGAGATGGTGCTGGTGAAGATGTTGATGAATATTGACCCTCCCTCGATGAGAGGATCATTGGTGATGATGATGGCTTCGATTTCCCCCTCCCGGAGGGAAGTTTCCCAGGCAGAATAGCTCCGCCGAAGCCCTAGATTGCTTCTGCCCAGGTTCCGCCTCGAGACGGCGGCGCTTCGTCCCGAAAGCTTCCTTATGATTTTTTCCAGGTTAAAACCCTCTATATAGCAGAAGATGGGCACCGGACGATGGACGGGGGCCCACAAGCCCTAGGGGTGCGCCCTGGGGGTAGGGCGCGTCCCCAGGCTTGTGGCCACCTGGTGAATCCCCTTCTGTATTTTCTTCGCCCAATATTTTTTATATATTCCAAAATAATTCTCCGTAAAATTTCAGGACTTTTGGAGGTATACAGAATAGGTATCTCAGATTTTCTCCTTTCCGGTCCAGAATTCCAGCTGCCGTCATTCTCCCTATTCATGTAAATCTTGTAAAATAAGAGAGAAAAGGCATAAGTATTGTACCAAAATGTGAAATAACAGTCCATAATGCAATAAATATAAACATAAAAGCATGATGCAAAATGGACGTATCAGTGGTGCTCAGTTAATGTTTGGTTCATTTGTTGTGGTGTTTAGTTAACTTATGGTTCAATTCTGCAATGCGATATTCAATTATTGTGGGTGCAATTTTGTATTGTGTTCCTTCTGAGAAATAAATCAAATTTGGCTGTACTAAATACATGAGAAAAAAATATAATTGTTATATTTCCAAGTTGTTAAGGATGCATGGTTTGGCCAACTGTCTGATTTTCTAATGTGTTATATTGTGCAATGTGGTGCTCAGTTATTGTTTGGTTAATTTGTTCTGTTGTTTAGTTAACTGTTTGGTTCAATTCTACAATGCGATGTTTAATTGTTGTGGGTACAATTTAGTATTGTTATGCATAACAATCGCACACGACTTCCTCTGTAAAACTATTTGCATTAGGCCACCTTGCACAAACGTTTTCCACATAAAAAGTATGTGTGATGGACATCCTATGCCACACAGTTTCTTCTAGGCACTGTGCGTGATGCATTCAATAACGAATATGATAAAATTGTTAATATCGTCTGCAATGGCGTGATGCATTCAACAACGCAAACGACAAAATTGTTAATATCATCTACAAAGGCAATGCTATCACAGACGATTTGATGGGGAATATTTTTTGTGATATATGTATGAACGGAAATGTTTGTCTGGGATTCACCGTGTGGGATGTACACATGAAAGGCAATGTATTTCTCGGATTGGCTGTGTGGGATGTACATACGAACGGAAACATATTTCTTGGATTGATTGTGTGGGATGTACATATGAACGAAAACGTATGTCTTGGATTCACTGTGTGGGATGTGCTTACGAACGGAAACGATTGGGCCCGTATAATTGTCTGCGATGGCTCGCCCGATCACACAAGAGCACTTGTTGCCCCACATGTGTGACCGAGGGCCTATCCCAGACGGTTTCTGGGTCGTGTGGGAAGGACCCCCCTATCGTACACACATGCAAGGCAACAGTTTAAAACTCCCTTGCGGAAAGGGGGTAAAAACCGTTTCTATAGCAGGTCGCTGCACTAGTGTAGGGCTATGTTAGATGGAAGTGCTCTGGTAACCAGACATATCTCGTCAAAACCATACGTGCCTCTCTAAGGTTAACCACTCTTAAGCAAATTATCTTTAGTTAAGATACTTTTCCTAAGTACCAGCCACATGATAGGTTAACCACTTCACCTGACCCCCGTGTCGCTCATGCGCCGGCCGGAGGCCACGCTCAATGGCCCCATCATCGCCACTATCGCCGATCTCGATGCGATGGCGGCAGCCCCTGCCTCCAAAAGTTGTGCGGAGAGCTCCCGGTGGATGCAGATGGCTGCAGCACTCGCGCGGTGACTCATGTCAAGGCGTTATCTGAGGCGGCGGCCTCGGTTGGTGCGGGGGGTGTCCTTCCACCAGCGGTGGACGTTCATCCACTACAAAAAAGACACATCCGTGACATTTTGGGCCGAACGAAATTTTTTTTGTCATGCTTATGACACTTCTATGACAATAATTGTGACAAAACCCGATATCATCATAGATGTGGTGGGATCCTACTTCTATGACAAAAAATCATGACAGAAAATGGGTTTTCCTCCTGGGCGGGCTGGAGACGCAGCTGCATGACATTCTTTGGGCCGTCCATGACGGAAAAAATCATGGTAGAAGCGAGGGCAAGGAAAATATCGGGGAGGTCCCGGTTACGGTGGGTGGTCAGGGCCGAGCGATGCACGGAGGTTTGCACGTTTCTCTCATACACGTACGCGCGTGTGTGCGAGGCATTGCACTCTAAATGAACCGGAGCGAGGTGTTGGGCTATAACTGAACCCGAGCGATTGCACTAGCTATGTTACTGATGTCGGCGTCCTGGGATCGGGGGTACCCAGGCTTGCCTGCCTGCGGCCCACGGCGTGGCTCCGTCAACGGCCCGGTACGGCCCAGTTCAACAGCAACTGCCCAAGACCCTCACGAGGGGCCAAGCCTCGCGAGGAGGATGACACCAAGACCTCCCTGGGGGCGGCCTCACCAGGCTGGCTCCCGAGGAGCGGAGATATCTATGCAAGGTGCACCTCGTGAGGTACATATGACGTGAGCCATGACGACCAAGGCCAGGCGGGTGCCAGCAGGTGCAGTGTACCAGTTTCCTCTTTCACTACTGCAGGATGCTGCTAATGCGACACTATGATCAGAGACCCTTTGACGAAACTGTGTGCGATGCATTAATCACAAACGGGGATGTAAAAAACCGTCAAAAAAGGTGCAAAACATTTATGATGGCGGAGCCATCAAACACAGTTCAAATTTTAGTTGCGTGTGCGATTCAGGGCACACGGTTAACCCGTTCGAACTGTTTGCGATGAGGCAGAACAACAGAAACTGGCATCCATATCAATGTGTGTGCGATATACGGCATACAGTTCGCTACGATGAACCGTTTGCTATTAGGGAGTGCAACATAAACGGTTAGCCAGATCAAGGTGTGTGTGTGTGATATAGGGCATACGGTTCACTCGGACGAACTGTTTTCGATTAGCGAACGCAACAGAAATGGTTCAACTTAACAAGATGTGTGTGATACGTGGCAAACAGCCGACTCAGATGAACTGTTTGCGATGAGAAATTACAACACATACGGTTAATACAGTTAGTTCGTGTGCAATTCGGTGTGTACACAAAACTTTGAAAAATGCAAACTAGTTGCTTGCGGTGTCTAGGAGTATCGCACACGATGCGTCTGCGAGTACGCGTGTGCGATGATTAGTAAGTTACACATACGTTTCCTTATGTTAACACTTGTGTGATAAATAACACGTGGCACCGGATACGGTATTCGGGTTGTGTGTGTGCTCCACTTAGTCTTCCCACGCTCCAGCGAATGCTTCCCGCGCTCCACATGGGTGAATTGTAAAATCCACGCCTATTCCCTCACCGGTTTCCCGCCACCAGCTAACGGCTTGCTGCATATAACCCAGGCAGCAACGCACCACCGCGACACTCTATGAAGATCTAGTCCTCACCCATCTACCATTATTTTTTTCCAAGCATGCCAGGCAACGACCAAAGCTTCGACGTCGACGCCTACATGCGTTACATCTTCGGCGAGGAGAACGAGCCGGAGCAGGTCGGGGAGCAAGAGCTTCATCGGCCGGTGCAGGCACTGATAACCCACAAGTATAGAGGATCAATTGTAGCCTCTTTCGATAAGTAAGAGTGTCGAACCCAACGAGGAGATAAAGGTAGAACAAATATTCCCTCAAGTTCTATTGACCACCGATACAACTCTACGCACGCTTAGCGTTCGCTTTACCTAGAACAAGCATGAAACTAGAAGTACTTTGTAGGTGTTGTTGGATAGGTTTGCAAGAAGATAAAAAGCGCATAAATAAAAAGTAGGGGCTGTTTAGATAAAAACACAATAAAGTAAATATAGCGAGTGTGGAAAAGTGGTGGTAGGAGTTGTGAAATTGTCCCTAAGCAATTGACTACTTTACTAGACCGATAGCAAGTTTTATGTGGGAGAGGCCACTACTAGCATGTCATCCCTGACTTGGAATTCTATGCACTTATGATTGGAACTATTAGCAAGCATCCGCAACTACTAACGTTCATTAAGGTAAAACCCAACCATAGCATTAAGATATATTGGCCCCCCTTCAATCCCGTATGCATCAATTTCTATGCTAGGTTGAAGCTTCTGTCACTCTTGCCCTCCAATACATAGTCCTATCAACATACAACTAACCCTATGGTGTGATCCACACGCGCTCTCATATGATGGGCACCAAAGGACAGCAACATAACCACAAGCAAATTAAATCAATCATAGCAATTCATCAACCACCGATAGGACAATGAAAATCTACTCAGACATCATAGGATGGCAACACATCATTGGATAATAATATGAAGCATAAAGCACCATGTTTAAGTAGAGGGTACAGCGGGTTGCGGGAGAGTGGACCGCTGTAGATAGAGGGGGGAAGGTGATGGAGATGTTGGTGAAGATGGCGGAGGTGTTGGTGAAGATCGCGGTGATGATGATGGCCCCCGGCGGCATTCCGGCGCCACCGGAAGCGAGGGGGAGAGAGGCACCCCTCCTTTTCTTCTTCCTTGACCTTCTCCCTAGATGGGAGAAGGGTTTCCCCTCTGGTCCATGGTCTCCATGGCGTGGGAGGGGTGAGAGGCCCTCCGAGATTGGATCTGTCTCTCTATCTCTCTCTCTGTTTCTGCGTTCTCTGATTCTGCCCTGGCACCGTTTCTTTTATATCCGGAGATCCGTAACTCCGATTGGGGTGAATCTTTCACCCAAATCTTTCTCATAAAATTAGCTTTCTTGCAGTAAAAGAAGAGCGTCAATCGCCTTACGGGGTGCCCACGAGGGTCCAGGGCGCGCTTGCCCCCCTTGGGCGCGCCCCCTGCCTCGTGGCTCCCTCGGGCACCGTCTCGTGTTGATTTTACTTCCCAAAAATCATAAATATTCCAAAATAATTCTCCGTCCGTTTTTATCCCGTTTGGACTCCGTTTGATATTGGGTTTCTGTGAAACATAAAACATGCAACAAACAGGAACTGGCACTGGGCACTGGATCAATATGTTAGTCCCAAAAATAATATAAAAAGTTGCCAAAAGTATATGGAAGTTGTATAATATTGGCATGGAACAATCAAAAATTATAGATACGACGGAGACGTATCAGCATCCCCAAGCTTAATTCCTGCTCGTCCTCGAGTAGGTAAATGATAAAAAGACAATTTTTGATGTGGAATGCTACCTAGCATAATCTTGATCATATGTCTAATCATGGCATGAATATTAAGACACGAGTGATTCAAAGCAATGGTCTATCATTTGACATAAAAACAATAATACTTCAATCCTACTAATAAAGCAATCATGTCTTTTCAAAATAACATGGCCAAAGAAAGTTATCCCTACAAAATCATATAGTCTGGCTATGCTCCATCTTCACCACACAAAATATTCACATCATGCACAACCCCGATGACAAGCCAAGAAATTGTTTCATACTTTTGACGTTCTCAAACCTTTCAACTTTCACGCAATACATGAGCGTGAGCCATGGACATAGCACTATAGGTGGAATAGAATATGATGGTGGAGGTTGTGTGGAGAAGATAAAAAAGGAGAAAGTCTCACATCGACGCGGCTAATCAATGGGCTATGGAGATGCTCATCAATTGATGCCAATGTGAGGAGTAGGGATTGCCATGCAATGGATGCACTAGAGCTATAAGTGTATGAAAGCTCAAACTGGAAACTAAGTGGGTGTGCATCCAACTTGCTTGCTCATGAAGACCTCGGGCATTTGAGGAAGCCCATCATCGGAATATACAAGCCAAGTTCTATAATGAAAATTCCCACTAGTATATGAAAGTGATAACTCAAGAGACTCTCTATATGAAGAACATGGTGCTACTTTGAAGCACAAGTGTGGTAAAAGGATAGTAACATTGCCCCTTCTCTCTTTTTCTCTCATTTTTTTGTTTTTTTCCTTCTTTTCTTTGGGCCTTCTCTTTTTTTGGCCTTTTTTTTCGTCCGGAGTCTCATCCCGACTTGTGGGGGAATCATAGTCTCCATCATCCTTTCCTCACTGGGGCAATGCTCTAATAATGATGATCATCACACTTTTATTTACTTACAACTCAATATTACAACTCGATACTAGAACAAGAATATGACTCTATATGAATGCCTCCAGCGGTGTACCGGGATGTGCAATGATCTAGCGTAGCAATGACATCAAAAAATGGACAAGCCATGAAAACATCATGCTAGCTATCTTACGATCATGCAAAGCAATATGACAGTAAATGCTCAAGTCATGTATATGATGATGATGGAAGTTGCATGGCAATATATCTCGGAATGGCTATGGAAATGCCATGATAGGTAGGTATGGTGGCTGTTTTGAGGAAGATATAAGGAGGTTTATGTGTGAAAGAGCGTATCGTATCACGGGGTTTGGATGCACCGGCGAAGTTTGCACCAACTCTCGAGGTGAGAAAGGGCAATGCACGGTACCGAAGAGGCTAGCAATAATGGAAGGGTGAGAGTGCGTATAATCCATGGACTCACATTAGTCATAAAGAACTCATATACTTATTGCAAAAGTTTATTAGCCCTCGAAGCAAAGTACTACTACGCATGCCCCTAGGGGGATAGATTGGTAGGAAAAGACCATCGCTCGTCCCCGACCGCCACTCATAAGGAAGAAAATCAATAAATACCTCATGCTCCAACTTCGTTACATAACGGTTCACCATACGTGCATGCTACGGGAATCACAAACCTCAACACAAGTATTTCTACAATCCACAACCACCCACTAGCATGACTCTAATATCACCATCTTTATATCGCAAAACTATTGCAAGGAATCAAACATATCATATTCAGTGATCTACAAGTTTATGTAGGATTTTATGACTAACCATGTGAATGACCAATTCCTGTCATCTCTCTAAATAGATATAAGTGAAGCAAGAGAGTTTAATTCTTTCTACAAAAGATATGCCCACGCTCTAAAAAATATAAGTGAAGCAAAAGAGCATTCTACAAATGGCGGTTTTCTATGTGAAGAGAAACAGGCAATCCAAACTTCAAATGATATAAGTGAAGCACATGAAGCATTCTATAAAGCCATACTCAAAAGATATAAGTGAAGTGCAAAGAGAATTCTATAAATCAACCAAGGACTATCTCATACAAGCATGGTGCATAAAAGAAAAATGAAAACTAAAGCAAAAGATGCTCCAAGATTGCACATATCGCATGAACGAAACGAATCCGAAAACATACCGATACTTATTGAAGAAAGAGGGGATGCCTTCCGGGGCATCCCCAAGCTTAGACGCTTGAGTCTCCTTGAATATTTACTTGGGGTGCCTTGGGCATCCCCAAGCTTGAGCTCTTGTCTCTCTTCCTTCTTCTCACATCGAGACCTTCTCGATCATCGAACACTTTATCCACACAAAACTTCAACAGAAAACTCGGTAAGATCCGTTAGTATAATAAAGCAAATCGCCACTCTAAGTACTGTTGCAAACCAATTCATATTTTTTTGCATTATGTCTACTGTAATATAACTTTTTCATGGCTTAATCCACTGATATAGATTGATAGTTTCATCAAAACAAGCAAACCATGCATCAAAAACAGAATCTGTCTAAAACAGAACAGTCTGTAATAATCTGAACATTAACCATACTTCTGATACTTGAAAAATTCTGCAAAAATTAGGAAAAATAAACAATTTGTATAGAAAGACAGTGCAGAAAGAATCAGAACCATTTGACATTCCAGTAAAAAATTTAAAATCGCGCACTACAGCCAAAGTTTCTGTCCTGCACCGCACAAACCAACAAGCATTGTAAACATCCTAAAGGCAAACCTTGGCACATTATTTTTATTTCTAAACTTTATAAAAGCACACAACAGAAATAAACGACTCTCTAAAACTTCCGGGTTGTCTCCCTGGCAGCGCTTTCTTTAAAGCCATTAAGCTAGGCATATAGTGCTCAAGTAGTGAATCCACCCGGATCCCAAGGTATATCAAAGCCAATTTTAATCAGCAATGGTTTGGCATTTAGTAGTGAGCACATGGCAACATATATCAAGCAATGACGAAGTCTAACTCTCTTCCTATGCATCGGCATGTCATAAAAGAACAATTCATGCACACGAAGTAAAGGCCAATGCATAGTATAAACAGTTTCTTGCAATTTTATCATGTTGGAAACATAGAGAGGCGGAGATATAGTTCCTCTCTCATAATAATTGCAAGTAGGAGCAGCAAGCACATGCATATTATATTCATCAAAATCATCATGTGCAACGGTAAAAGGCAACCCATCAATATAATCCTTAATAAGCACAAACTTCTCCGATATAGTGTAGTTGGGAGAATTCAAAAAGATAATAGGACTATCATGCGTGGGTGCAATAGCAACAATTTCATGTTTAACATAAGGAACTATAGCAAGTTCATCTCCATAAGCATAGTTCATATTGGCATCTTGGCCACAAGCATAGCAAGCATCATCAAAAAGGGGTATTTCAAGAGAATCAACGGGATCATAATAATCATCATAGCAATCATCCTTCGGTAAGCACGAAGGGAAATTAAACAATGTATGAGTTGAAGAGTTACTCTCATTAGAAGGTGGGCACGGGTAGCTAATCCGCTCTTCCTCCTTTTGTTATTCGCTCTCCTCATCATCTTTTTCATCCAATGAGCTCATAGTTTCATCAATTTCTTCTTCCATAGACTCCTACAAAATATTAGTCTCTTCTTGGACAGCGGAGTAGTCCTCAATATATGGTTCAACATAGGAATTAGAAGCATAATTATCAGAGCAATATTGAAGTATGGCAAAATTTTCAGATTTGTAAAGAGTAGCATCATACTTTTCAATCAAAGAAGCAATTTCGTAAGCACCCTTAAAAGCAACAAATTCTTCAATTTGTTGAACATCATAGTAATTATAAACACCCTTAGCATACGAAGATACGATTCCATTATCACTAAACTCACATTGATAGGGAAGGTGTTTCTTGGGGTTTTCAGAACAACAAGTAAAATCATATATTTCACATAAGTTCCAAGCATAGCATTGCAAACGATGAATTTGACCCAATAGAATTTTCCCTTTTTCAGATATACGGTGTCGCACATAACAAGCATGCTCATCTAAGGATTTGCCCTCAACTAAGCTGGTTGGGGTTTCAGCACGAGCACAAAGGGATCGAAGATGATCCAAGTAAAAAGCTTCAGGAGTGTGATATATTTTGAGTGGTTCTTCAACCATTGGTTCAGTAGGTACAACTAATTTTTTTGGTATTTTGCGTTTCCTACCCATAACTAAAGATAGAAAACAACTAAGAACAGCAAATAAAAATTACTTAGTGATAAAGCAAACAAGCACACACGAGAATATTCACCCCACGCCATTGCTCCCCGGCAACGGCACCAGAAAAATGTCTTGATAACCAAGTATAGGGGATCAATTGTAGCCTCTTTCGATAAGTAAGAGTGTCAAACCCACAAGGAGCTAAAGGTAGAAAAAATATTCCCTCAAGTTCTATCGACCACCGATACAACTCTACGCACGCTTAGCGTTCGCTTTACCTAGAACAAGTATGAAACTAGAAGTACTTTGTAGGTGTTGTTGGATAGGTTTGCAAGAAGATAAAAAGCACGTAAATAAAAAGTAGGGGCTGTTTAGATAAAAACACAATAAATTAAATATAGCGAGTGTGGAAAAGTGGTGGTAGGACTTGTGAAATTGTCCCTAAGCAATAGACTACTTTACTAGACCGATAGCAAGTTTTATGTGGGAGAGGCCACTGCTAGCATGTCATCCCTGACTTGGAATTCTATGCACTTATGATTGGAACTATTAGCAAGCATCCGCAACTACTAACGTTCATTAAGGTAAAACCCAACCATAGCATTAAGATATATTGGTCCCCCTTCAATCCCGTATGCATCAATTTCTATGCTAGGTTGAAGCTTCTGTCACTCTTGCCCTCCAATACATAGTCCTATCAACATACAACTAACCCTATGGTGTGATCCACGCGCGCTCTCATATGATGGGAACCAAAGGACAACAACATAACCACAAGCAAATTAAATCAATCATAGCAATTCATCAACCACCGATAGGACAACGAAAATCTACTCAGACATCATAGGATGGCAACACATCATTGGATAATAATATGAAGCATAAAGCACCATGTTTAAGTAGAGGGTACAGCGGGTTGCGGGAGAGTGGACCGCTGTAGATAGAGGGGGAAGGTGATGGAGATGTTGGTGAAGATGGCGGAGGTGTTGGTGAAGATCGCGGTGATGATGATGGCCCCCGACAGCGTTCCGGCGCCACCGGAAGCGAGGGGGAGAGAGCCCCCTCCTTCTTCTTCTTCCTTGACCTTCTCCCTAGATGGGAGAAGGGTTTCCCCTCTGGTCCATGGTCTCCATGGCGTGGGAGGGGCGAGAGCCCCTCCGAGATTGGATCTGTCTCTCTCTGTTTCTGCGTTCTCTGATTCTGCCCTGGCACCGTTTCTTTTATATCCGGAGATCCGTAACTCCGATTGGGGTGAATCTTTCGCCCAGATCTTTCTCATAAAATTAGCTTTCTTGCGGTAAAAGAAGAGCGTCAACCGCCTTACGGGGTGCCCACGAGGGTCCAGGGCGCGCCCCCTGTCTCGTGGCTCCCTCGGGCACCGTCTCGCGTTGATTTTACTTCCCAAAAATCATAAATATTCCAAAATAATTCTCCGTCCGTTTTTATCCCGTTTGGACTCCGTTTGATATTGGGTTTCTGCGAAACATAAAACATGCAACAAACAGGAACTGGCACTGGGCACTGGATCAATATGTTAGTCCTAAAAATAATATAAAAAGTTGCCAAAAGTATATGGAAGTTGTATAATATTGGCATGGAACAATAAAAAATTATAGATACGAAGGAGACGTATCAGGCACCATGGCCCATCGGCAGTGATATCGGCGTCACAGTACTTGGGAGCACAATCGACATATTGCAGAGGAGGTGTGATGAGCAGTTTGCTATCCACCGTGCAAAAGATCCAGAGCTGCTCGGCGGCATGATCGACGACCCACCCGAAGAGCCGCCGTCACCAGTGCTCACCGAGAGCCTGATGCCCCGCAAGGAATGGGCAGAGGACCTCTGCGATCAGTCAAGACAAAGGCAGCCTACGGCTTCATCATTGCCCGCGGCGGCCGTGTCAACCTCAATCCCGATGATGTGGTGGCCAGGATCGAGCGCA
Organism: Triticum aestivum; assembly: GCF_018294505.1. NCBI lineage: Eukaryota > Viridiplantae > Streptophyta > Magnoliopsida > Poales > Poaceae > Triticum > Triticum aestivum. The sequence goes on along the minus strand of NC_057805.1, from coordinate 296,879,705 downwards.
TCCTTGGCAGAGTTGACATCCCCGATGAAGTAGAACATCGCCAACGTGATATCTTGAGGATGCAGGTGATCGACGGTATTTGCTACCAGGACAGAGACATGGAAATGGAGCGGTTCCGTGGAGTTGTCATGCGCGCGATTGCGCGCTGTCAAGCTCTTCTGGAAGAGGCCCGGCAGCCCCAAGAGCCTCCCAGCGCCAGCAGCTCCGTAGGCGGAGGCGGGTCGGGACACCTGGAGTGAACGGCCGCAAGGGTGCTATGCTGATCATGGAGTGCAAGAATACCATCGTCGGAAGGACACCAGCTTAGCCTTTTAGCGTATATTTGATTATAATTGTACGCATATGTAGGTCGTGAGTGTTCAGGGCCTTGCCGCATTTGACATTTTAAATTATCCTGAATATGTAAGACAATTATTAAGAATTATTAACCGTTGCCATTGTAACTTTGCCTCAACGGCAAGCAGAGCGCGCGCATGGGCGCTAGAGCGGAGCGCGCCGCGGCCGCCTCAACGGCGAGCAACCACGTGGTCAACCTTCTGCCATCCATTTTTTTTGACCTTGTTTCTCGTCACATTGCCGATTACAATGCACTAAGTAATTACAAATCTGTTCACAACTATCAAAGTAATATGTGTTCACACTTAGCACCGGGCTATAAAAACCACCCACTCGAAAATTACTTCACAGTTCCTCTCCTCACCACCCACAAAACTGGATTTTTCTGTCAAGTCGTTCCGCCATGATCGGTAGGAGGAGTTTAGGGTGGACATATAACCGGGCAGCAAAGACCAAGGCCACGGAAGCACTAGAGAGGTCCTGCCGCGAAGCCGCAGCCGCAGCAGAGATGTCCCGGCGTGCCGCGGAGCCCTCGAACGAGCTCTCACGGGCACGCGAGGGCTCTCACAAGCGCATTTGCGGCGTCGGCCATCGCGATGAGTGTAACGCCAACGATGCGGCTATATCTCCCACGTGTCGAGGCACGACTTAGAGGCATAACCGCATAGTGGTTTTGTCGCAAGAAGGGTCATCTTCACACAATCCCATGTAATGAACAAGAATGGGATAAAGAGTTGGCTTATAATCGCCACTTCACACAATACATAAATATAATTCATACATCATCCAAAATACACACATATAGACCGACTATGGTCAAAATCCAGATGAAAATAAGATAACCCCAAATGCTAGATCCCCGATCATCCCAACTGGGCTCCACTACTGATCATCAGGAAAAGACACATAGTAACGACCACGTTCCTCGTCGAACTCCCACTTGAGATCGACCCCATCATCTGCACTGGCATCGTCGGCACCTGCAACTGTTTTGGTAGAATCTGTGAGTCACGAGGACTCAGCAATCTCACACCCGCGAGATCAAGACTATTTAAGCTTATAGGAAAGGATGGTGTAATGAGGTGGAGCTGCAGCGGCAATAAGCATATATGGTGGCTAACATACGCAAAGAGAGCGAGAAGAGAAGCAACGGAACGGTCGTCATCTAGCAATGACCAAGAAGTGATCCTGAACTCCTACTTACGTCATACATAACTCAGACCGTGTTCACTTCCCGGACTCCGCCGAGAAGAGACCATCACGGCTACACACGCAGTTGATGTATTTTAATTGGGTCAAGTGACAAGTTCTCTACAACCGGACATTAACAAATTCCCATCTGCCTCATAACCGCGGGCACGGCTTTCGAAAGATAATACCCTGCAGGGGTGTCCCAACTTAGCCCATCATAAGCTCTCACGGTCAACGAAGGATAAACCTTCTCCCGGAAAGACCCGATCAGTCTCGGAATCCCGGTTTACAAGACATTTCGACAATGGTAAAACAAGACCAGCAAAGCCACCCGAATGTGCCGACAAATCCCGATAGGAGCTGCACATATCTCGTTCTCAGGGCACACCGGATTGTCCAAGCTTCCGATAGGCTAGACCAGAGTTGCCCCTGGTGGCCACCGGCGACTGACAGGTTGGACCAATACTTAGAGGAGCACTGGCCCGGGGGTTTAAATAAAGATGACCCTCGGGCTCTAGAAAACCCGGGGGAAAAAGGCTTAGGTGGCAAATGGTAAAACCAAGGTTGGGCCTTGCTGGAGGAGTTTTATTCAAGGCGAACTGTCAAGGGGGTCCCATAAATCACCCGACCGCGTAAGGAACGCAAACTCAAGGAACATAATCCGGTATACAGAAACTAGGGCGGCAAGAGTGGAACAAAACACCAGGCATAAGGCCGAGCCTTCCACCCTTTACCAAATATATATAGATGCATTAATTAAATAAGAGATATTGTGATATCCCAACATATCCATGTTCCGACATGGAACAAACTTCAACTTCACATGCAACTAGCAACGCTATAAGAAGGGCTGAGCAAAAGCGGTAACTTAGCCAAACAACGGTTTGCTAGGAAAGGATGGTTAGAGGCTGACATGGCAATATGGGAGGCATGATATAGCAAGTGATAGGTAGCGCAGCATGGCAATAGAGCGAACAACTAGCAAAGCAAAGATAGAAGTGATTTCGAGGGGTGGTCATCTTGCCTGCAAGGTTCTCAGAGTTGTCGAAAGCTTGATCCTCGTAAGCGTACTCAACAGGTTCCTCGTTCACGAACTCGTCTCCCGGCTCTACCCAAGACAAGAACACAAGCAACGGAACCACAATCAATCACGAGAAATGCACAAGCAACATGATGCAAAACATGTATGATATGCAGATATGATATGCGATGCATATGCGTGCTCCGGAAGGAAAATGATGAACAAGGCAGTAACTTGGCAAACCAAGCATGCCACTGGAAAGATGAGATGATTTCGGTCGAAATCGATATAAAGATCACCGGAAACGGATGCACGGTTTGCAAATGGCAAGCAAAACAAGAATGACGCGAATCTGCGATTAACAGCATGATAGCACTTAAAATGCAACAAGAACAATGCTACAGCACTCCAACATAGCAACAAAGCATATGACAGTAATCTACAGGAGATGCTTGACAAAAGATGAACACTGAGCTACGGCTAGATCACAACATATCAAGCTCAAACAAGCATGGCAAAAGTGCAAAAGATAACAGGTTCACAGACTTGGTGAAATTACTGGACATGGCAGAAAACAGCATCAGGTAGCAATGTTCAGAGCACGAAATCAACATGCTACAGGAACTTAACATAGCAAAACAAGGCATGGAAGTGTTCTACTAAATGCATATGACAAAAGTCCCTTACTGACCATAAGCCAAAAAGGACCAGAAGATATGATGGCAAGCATGTAAACATAGCAAGTTTCGTTATCAGGTTTCAGACTTAGCAGAAAACAGAGCATGGCAGAAATAATAATATGAAGGCATGTTGGTGAGCTTGATGCACTCACCACAAAGCAATGCATGACAAAACAAGCATACCTACAGCAAGATGGCATGTTTATGAAGCTATCCATGGCAAGAACAAAGCATAGCATGTATGGATCAACTACAATAAGCTTGGCAAAATTGCATATCATGTTAAGAATCTGCCAGAAATATTTTATAGCAAAAGTAGAGCAAGATTGAGTCATGCTATGGCACTCCATAATTGCAAACAAGGGCAGGAATGGATCAATTACAACAATATCTACAAAACATCCTTACTGAACATCTCCAAAATATGCATGGATCTCTCTGTAGCATCAAGTTTACATGGCAACAAAATAACAGCAGACAAGACTTGGAGAAATCACTAAGTCCCTGAAATCAGAAACATTACGGGGCCTAGTTTGCATGCTTGTGCTAGTCACCACAGAGATCACAAAAATACATGGCATACACCACTGGAAAGATGGCATGGCATACAACAAAACACATGTAGAGCTCATGCCCATAAGATGCACAGATTAAATGATACAAAAATGACAAATCTCCAAGTTCTTAAGAACCAGCAGATAACAGCAACTAGCCTCTTGCAACAGAGATTTGGGCATCAAGATGACCTCTAATGAACATGGTGCAATTGAACAAAATGTAGAGCATCACGAGACGAACAATTTGACATATTACACGCGCGAAACGGAGCTACATGCAGAAGTTATGCATGTGAACAGGGCACATGTAAAAAAAAGACTTAGAATTTCGGGGGGGGAAAGTCAACGTACGTGATCCAGATCGGATCGAGCCGGCTCTCGAGGGCTCGCCGGCGGGAGCGAGGAGAGGGAGGCGCGGCGCCGGCGGGGGGAGAGGAGGCGCGCGGAGGGGAGGCGCCGGCGGCGGGGAGGAGGCGGCGCGCGGGAGCGGCGCGGCGCGGCGCGGGGGCCGGCGCGCGGCGGGAGGCGGCGGCGGCGCCGGCGAGCGGCGCGGCGCGGCGCGAGGCGCGCGGCGCGCGGGGCGGGCGGCGGGCGCGGCGGCGGCGCGGCGCGGGCCGGGAGGGCCGGGCGGGCCGCGGGCCGGCGCGGCGCGGACGGGCCACGTGGCGGCGCGACTGGCGGGCGGCGGCGCGGATTGTCCGGCGGCGGCGGACACGTCCGGCGCGGCGCGAGGAGGTTAGGGTTTCGTCTGCGATCGTTTTCGGGAGGGCACATATATAGGTAGAGGGAGCTAGGAGGCTCCAAATGAGGTGCGGTTTTCGCCCACACGATCGTGATCGAACGACCTAGAGCATGGAAGAGAGTTTGGTGGGTTTTGGGCTGGTTTTGAGGGGTTTTGCTGACACACAAATGGACTTTGCGGACCCGGTTAACCGTTGGAGTACCAAACGACCTCCAAATGGAACGAAACTTGACCGGTGGTCTCCGGGTGGTATATAAGGCCACTTGACAAGCCTCGGTCCATTCCGAGAATGTTTGACACCCGCTCACGAAAGAAAACAAGAGGGGTGCACCGGAGGAGATAGGAGCGCCGGATTGCAAAACGGACAACGGGGAAAATGCTCGGATGCATGAGACGAACACGTATGCAAATGCAATGCACATGATGACATGATATGAAATGCATGACATGAACAAAATGCAAAACGAAAACAAAACCCGACCACGGAGGGAATATCATAACACATAGCCGAAAATGGCAAGAGTCGGAGTTACAAATATGGAAAGTTACATGCGGGGTGTTACAACACTCCACCACTACGAGAGGATCTCGTCCCGAGATCTAGGACTGAAAGAACTCCGGATATTCGGAACGGAGATGGTCCTCGCGTTCCCAGGTGGCTTCCCGGTCGGAATGGTGCGACCACTTCACTTTCAGGAATTTGATTGACTTGTTGCGAGTCTTGCGCTCAGTTTCTTCAAGAATAGCAACGGGGTGCTCATGATAAGACAAATCTTCTTGGAGGTCAATCTCTTCGAAGTTGATAGTGCGCTCAGGCGTCTTGAAGCACTTGCGGAGCTGTGACACGTGGAACACATCGTGCACGTTCGCGAAGTTGGAAGGAAGCTCAAGTTGATAGGCGAGGTCGCCTCTTTTGCCAATGATCTTGAAAGGACCCACGTATCTAGGGGCAAGCTTCCCTTTGATACCGAAGCGACGAGTGCCTTTCATTGGAGAGACGCGGAGGTAGACATGGTCTCCGATCTCGAAAGCCAAATCACGGTGCTTACTATCATAGTAACTCTTCTGGCGCGATTGCGCGGCTTTGAGATTATCACGGATGACTTTACACATTTCTTCAGCTTCAGTGATTAAGTCATTGCCAAGAAGTTGGCGTTCACCAGTCTCTGACCAATTGAGAGGAGTACGGCACTTTCTGCCATAGAGAATCTCGAATGGGGCCTTGCCCGAACTCGCTTGGAAGCTGTTGTTGTAGGAGAATTCAGCATATGGAAGACAATCTTCCCATTTCATGCCAAAGGAAATGACACAAGCCCTGAGCATATCTTCAAGAATTTGATTGACTCGCTCGACTTGGCCACTAGTTTGAGGATGGAAAGCTGTGCTGAAGCGAATGTTTGTGCCCATGGCCTTCTGGAAGGAGTCCCAGAACTTAGAGGTGAAGATGCTTCCACGATCTGAAGAAATCAATTGTGGAATGCCGTGCAAGGAGACAATTCTGGAGGTGTATAGCTCTGCCAACTGAGCTGCTGTGATGGATTCTTTGATTGGAAGGAAATGAGCCACTTTAGAAAGCTTGTCGATGACAACGAAGATAGCATCATTTCCGCGCTTGGACTTTGGAAAACCAGTCACGAAGTCCATTTCGATATGATCAAACTTCCATTCTGGGATAGCAAGAGGTTGGAGGAGACCAGCTGGTCGTTGGTGTTCTGCTTTCACTCTTCGACAGACATCACATTCATTCACGAATTGAGCAATTTCTCGCTTCATTCGAGTCCACCAATACGACTGCTTGAGGTCATGGTACATCTTCGTACTTCCAGGATGAATGGAAAGGAGAGAATTGTGCGCCTCGTTCATAATGACTTTCCTTAGATCACCTTTAGGAACCACAATCCGGTCCTCGAAGAATAAAGTGTCTCTGTCATCAATGCGATAGCACTTGTATTTGGAAAGACCCTTGTCGATACCACGTTTCACCTTCTTCACCATGGCATCAAGGAGTTGTGCCTCACGAATTTGATCTTCCAAAGTAGGAGAGACTATGAGGTTGGCAAGAAAGCCTTGAGGAACAACTTGGAGATTCAGCTTGCGGAAAGCTTCACAAAGATCCGGTTGGAAAGGCTTGAGAATTAAGCTGTTGCAATAAGCCTTCCTGCTTAAAGCATCTGCAATGACATTGGCCTTGCCTGGAGTATATTCAATACTCGGATTGTACTCTTGAATCATTTCGACCCATCGAGTCTGCCTGAGGTTGAGGTTGGGCTGAGTGAAGATATACTTGAGACTCTTGTGATCGGTGAAAATGTCCACTTGTCTTCCCAACAAGAGATGTCTCCACGTTATTAATGCATGGACAACTGCCGCCAACTCAAGATCGTGAGTGGGGTAGTTCTTCTCGTTGGGCTTCAACTGACGAGAGGTATAGGCCACAACTTTCTTCTCTTGCATTAACACAGCACCGAGACCTTGGAGAGAAGCATCACAGAAAACTTCAAATGGCTTGGATTCATCAGGAGGAGTCAAGACAGGAGCTGTGACTAGTTTCTCTTTGAGAGTGTTGAAAGCAACGTCACACTCAGGAGACCAGACATACTTCACATGCTTCTGGAGGAGGTTGGAAAGAGGCTTTGCAATCTTGGAGAAATTCTCAACGAATCTTCGGCAATAGCTTGCAAGACCAAGAAAACTGCGGAGCTGCTTGACATTCTGAGGAGGTTCCCAATTCACAATTGCGGACACCTTCTCGGGGTTAACAGCGATGCCCTTGGCAGAGATGATGTGACCAAGGAAAAGAACTTCATCGAGCCAAAACTCACATTTGGAGAACTTCGCATAGAATTGATACTCTCTGAGCTTGTCGAGCACCAATCGCAAATGTTTGGCATGATCCTTCTTATTCTTGGAGAAGACCAAGATATCATCGAGATACACCAGGACGAATTCATTGGTATAGGGGTTGAAGATGAAATTCATCATCCGAGAGAAAACTGGAGGAGCATTGACAAGGCCGAAAGACACGACAGTATATTCATAAGAACCAAAGCTTGTTCTGAATGCTGTCTTGGGAATATCTTCTTCACGAATGCGAATCTGATGATAACCCATACGAAGGTCAAGCTTGGAGAATACTTTAGCACCTTTGAGTTGCTCGAATAGCTCATTGATGTTGGGAAGTGGATACTTGTTCTTGATTGTCTTCTTGTTCAATGGACGGTAGTCGACACAAAGTCGGTCCGTGCCATCCTTCTTCTTGACAAAAAGAACACCACAACCCCATGGAGAAGAACTCGGTCTGATCAAACCCAGACGCTCTTGTTCATCGAGCTGTTTCTTCAATTCCTTCAGCTCGTTGGGTCCAAGCTTGTATGGACGCTTGCAAACGGGTTCAGTGCCAGGCTCTAGTTCGATAACGAACTCAACTGGCCGATGAGGAGGCATACCCGGAAGCTCTTCTGGAAAGACATCTTGATACTCACAAACGACTGGAATTTGAGAGATGGCATTCAATTCGCCCTTCTCATTGAGAGAAAAAACCGAATGGTTTCATCACGAGCGGCATAAATAATCACATCCTCAGAAGAGTGTGTCAATTGAATTTCCCTGGCAGCACAATCAAGTTGAGCCTTGTGCTTAGAAAGCCAGTCCATCCCGAGAATAAGATCAATATCCGAGTCACCAAGAACAATTGGAGAAGACAAAAATTTATAGTTTCCCATCTTGATGGAAACATCCGGAACCATGGAGCTTGCATTCATGCATTTGCCCGGAGAGACAACTGCTAACGGTCTAGGCAATCTTGGAAATGCAATTCATGCTTAGATGCAAAATGGTCTTGATATGAAAGAAAGCGATGCACCAGTATCAAAAAGAACTTTTGCAGGAATATCATTAACAGGAAGATTACCCATTATCACATCAGTAGATTCCTCCGCTTGAGCTGCATTCATCATGTTCACCTTTGCAAACTTTGGATTATGCTTGACCACTGCATTGCTGGAAGATCTGACAGGAGGAGGAGGAGGCAGACGCCTTTGGTTGAAGCACTTGTTAGCATAGTGACCTTTCTGCTGACACTTGTTGCAAGTCACCTCTGAGAGTGGACGGTGATAAGGAGCATTGGACTTTGGAGCTTGATTCTGAGACTTGTTCTGATAGCCAGAGTTGGAAGAGTTGGAAGAACCATGGCCACCTTTGTTCTTCTGCTGGTAAGGCTGACGAAACGGAGGAGGAGGAGGCAACCAGAACTTCTGTTGCTTAGCTGCCACAAGTGAGGAAGAAGAAGACTGAACTGCGTCTCTGACTCTCTTCTTAGAAGCCTCACACTTGAGCTGAGCAGCCTCTTGCTTCAGTGCCATATTATAGAATTGATCAAACTGAGTAGGCTCAACAAGAACGAGAGCTAACTGCAGATCCTCTCTAAGGCCACCTCTGAAGTGATAGATCATGCTCTTTTCATCAGGAACGTCTTGTTTAGCGAAGCGAGCAAGTTTCTGAAACTGGATGTTGTATTGATACACAGACATGTTGCCTTGCTTGAGATTGCGGAACTCCTCACGCTTGCTCTCAACAACACTTTGTGGAATGTGGTGCGCTTTGAAGTCCCGACAGAAGTCAGTCCAAGTGATCACACGACCTCCTCTGGAATCTTTGTATTGCTGAAACCAATCAGCAGCTTGGTCCTTGAGCTGAAAAGAAGCGAACTTGACATAGTCCTCAGGCCTGACATTGCTACATTCAAAATGCTTGTTGATGTCCACGAGCCAATCATCGGCATCCGTGGCCTCGGCACAGTAGCTGAAAGACTTGGGCTGATTTGCGAGAAACTGGTTGAGTGTAGCGAAGTGAAGCTGATTGTTGCCTTGACCTTGATTGCCTTGATTGCCTTGCCCTTGGGTGCGTTCTTGCAAGAGTTGCAGAATCATCTGAGCATTGGCGTTGGTGGCTGCCATGATAGCTTGCCATGCCTCCGGAGGCGGAGGTGGTGGCGGAGGGTTCGCTTGACTCCCTTCATTGCGATCCGGATTCTGACGCGTTGGCGGAGCCATCCTGAAGAGGGTGACATCCGTTAGCATCTTGATAGACAAATAGATAAGTAGAATCAACGGATAGAAATTGCAACATATAGTCTTCACAATAAACATTCGAACGAAGATGAACGAATGAATTCCGTAGTAAATCATCACACTTCCATAAGTTGAGAAGCCACTTGAAAAAGATATGGAATCAACATATGACTTCGAAGCAACTCGAATACCACAATTCAAAACAAAACAAAGTATTGGCTTGCAGAATAAGCCGGAACAAACATATGATAGAGATTTCGTCCGAAGTTTTCGTGGTGGGGCCCACACGGGCTCAATCGTACAGCACCATCATGTACAAGGCTGTGCACATGACATACGAAGCGTCCCCGAGTCGGCATAGCCAAGGACTCTTTAAGACACTACGAGACCACTGTAAAACCAACCGTGTACAGGCGGACCACTAGACGTCGAACCCCAATCTCATATCATGCGTCTGTCGGAAAGATATCCTAAGGCTACTTGAATTCCCACTTATAAACTCCCGAAACTTTCTGGTTATGCAATCTGGTGTTGGGGATACAGGGGACACAAAATATATCACCCAAACTAGCAATCCCTAGATCCAGCTGTATCCATCCGTCAACACATAACCAAGAAACCTTCGGAAATCGTTTACCTCAACCTTCGAAAAACATCCGTTATACAAGTTATGGCAATACTCCCGAACTCCCGCCCCAGTACTGGGTGGCGTCGAGGTGATCTCACCAACAACTGCATAAAAGAGATTTCGATGTCGGCGAAACTCAGGTATTCCAGAACTGCAACGATAAAATTGTGACGACAACACCTCGGAGCTCAACTCCCCGGGACACTGCCACAACCCCTAAATGTCAGGAGGCACCAAGAACAATGTTCTCGTCACAAAACCATCGGAACGATTCCAAGATACCCGCGTGATCCTAAAATTTTTTTAGTGAAATTTGAGGAGAGAATAGTCAAAACTTCTACGTCAGGAGACCTCACCAGAGCGACGAAGGGACTGAGGAGTAAAAAGAATCCTACTCTCCGATATATATAATCCTAAGACTCAAAACATTTTTGTTCTAGACTCAACAACGCCAGCGATTCGATCAAGCAGGGGGCTCCTAAGTCGGGGATGGCTCTGATTACCAACTTGTAACGCCCACGATGCGGCTATATCTCCCACGTGTCGAGGCACGACTTAGAGGCATAACCGCATAGTGGTTTTGTCGCAAGAAGGGTCATCTTCACACAATCCCATGTAATGAACAAGAATGGGATAAAGAGTTGGCTTACAATCGCCACTTCACACAATACATAAATATAATTCATACATCATCCAAAATACACACATATAGACCGACTACGGTCAAAATCCAGATGAAAATAAGATAACCCCAAATGCTAGATCCCCGATCGTCCCAACTGGGCTCCACTACTGATCATCAGGAAAAGACACATAGTAACGACCACGTTCCTCGTCGAACTCCCACTTGAGATCGACCCCATCATCTGCACTGGCATCGTCGGCACCTGCAACTGTTTTGATAGAACCTGTGAGTCACGAGGACTCAGCAATCTCACACCCGCGAGATCAAGACTATTTAAGCTTATAGGAAAGGATGGTGTAATGAGGTGGAGCTGCAGCGGCAATAAGCATATATGGTGGCTAACATATGAAAAAGAGAGCGAGAAGAGAAGCAACGGAACGGTCGTCATCTAGCAATGACCAAGAAGTGATCCTGAACTCCTACTTACGTCATACATAACTCATACCGTGTTCACTTCCCGGACTCCGCCGAGAACAGACCATCACGGCTACACACGCAGTTGATGTATTTTAACTGGGTCAAGTGACAAGTTCTCTACAACCGGACATTAACAAATTCCCATCTGCCTCATAACCGCGGGCACGGCTTTCGAAAGATAATACCCTGCAGGGGTGTCCCAACTTAGCCCATCATAAGCTCTCACGGTCAACGAAGGATAAACCTTCTCCTGGAAAGACCCGATTAGTCTCGGAATCCCGGTCTACAAGACATTTCGACAATGGTAAAACAAGACCAGCAAAGCCACCCGAATGTGCCGACAAATCCCGATAGGAGCTGCACATATCTCGTTCTCAGGGCACACCGGATTGTCCAAGCTTCCGATAGGCCAGACCAGAGTTGCCCCTGGTGGCCACCGGCGACTGACAGGTTGGACCAATACTCAGAGGAGCACTGGCCCGGGGGTTTAAATAAAGATGACCCTCGGGCTCTAGAAAACCCGGGGGAAAAAGGCTTAGGTGGCAAATGGTAAAACCAAGGTTGGGCCTTGCTGGAGGAGTTTTATTCAAGGCGAACTGTCAAGGGGGTCCCATAAATCACCCGACCGCGTAAGGAACGCAAACTCAAGGAACATAATACCGGTATGACAGAAACTAGGGCGGCAAGAGTGGAACAAAACACCAGGCATAAGGCCGAGCCTTCCACCCTTTACCAAAATATATAGATGCATTAATTAAATAAGAGATATTGTGATATCCCAACATATCCATGTTCCAACATGGAACAAACTTCAACTTCACCTGCAACTAGCAACGCTATAAGAAGGGCTGAGCAAAAGCGGTAACTTAGCCAAACAACGGTTTGCTAGGAAAGGATGGTTAGGGGCTGACATGGCAATATGGGAGGCATGATATAGCAAGTGATAGGTAGCGCAGCATGGCAATAGAGCGAACAACTAGCAAAGCAAAGATAGAAGTGATTTCGAGGGGTGGTCATCTTGCCTGCAAGGTTCTCAGAGTTGTCGAAAGCTTGATCCTCGTAAGCGTACTCAACAGGTTCCTCGTTCACGAACTCGTCTCCCGGCTCTACCCAAGACAAGAACACAAGCAACGGAACCACAATCAATCACGAGAAATGCACAAGCAACATGATGCAAAACATGTATGATATGCAAGATATGATATACGATGCGTATGCGTGCTCCGGAAGGAAAATGATGAACAAGCCAGTAGCGTGGCAAACCAAGCATGCCACTGGAAAGATGAGATGATTTCGGTTGAAATCGATATAAAGATCACCGGAAACGGATGCACGGTTTGCAAATGGCAAGCAAAACAAGAATGACACGAATCTGTGATTAACAGCATGTTAGCACTTAAAATGCAACAAGCAACAATGCTACAGCACTCCAACATAGCAACAAAGCATATGTCAGTAATCTACAGGAGATGTTTGACAAAAGATGAACAGTGAGCTACGGCTAGATCACAACATATCAAGCTCAAACAAGCATGACAAAAGTGCAAAAGATAACAGGATCACAGACACAGTGAAATTACTGGACATGGCAGAAAACAGCATCAGGTAGCAATGTTCAGAGCACGAAATCAACATGCTACAGGAACTTAACATAGCAAAACAAGGCATGGAAGTGTTCTACTAAATGCATATGACAAAAGTCCCTTACTGACCATAAGCCAAAAAGGACCAGAAGATATGATGGCAAGCATGTAAACATAGCAAGTTTCGTTATCAGGTTTCAGACTTGGCAGAAAACAGAGCATGACAGAAATAATAATATGAAGGCATATTGGTGAGCTTGATTCACTCACCACAAAGCAATGCATGACAAAACAAGCATACCTACAGCAAGATGGCATGTTTATTAAGCTATCCATGGCAAGAAAAAATGCATAGCATGTATGGATCAACTACAATAAGCTTGGCAAAATTGAATATCATGTTAAGAATCTGCCAGAAATATTTTATAGCAAAAGTAGAGCAAGATTGAGTCATGCTATGTCACTCCATAATTGCAAACAAGGGCAGGAATGGATCAATTACAACAATAGCTACAAAACATCCTTACTGAACATCTCCAAAATATGCATGGATCTCTCTGTAGCATCAAGTTTACATGGCAACAAAATAACAGCAGACAAGGACTTGGAGAAATCACTAAGTCCCTGAAATCAGAAACATTACGGGGCCTACATTGCATGCTTGTGCTAGTCACCACAGAGATCACAAAAATACATGGCATACACCACTGGAAAGATGGCATGGCATAAAACAAAACACATGTAGAGCTCATGCCCATAAGATGCACAGATTAAATGATACAAAAATGACAAATCTCCAAGTTCTGTTAAGAACCAGTAGATAACAGCAACTAGCCCTCTTGCACAGAGATTTGGGCATCAAGATGACCTCTAATGAACATGGTGCAATTGAACAAAATGTAGAGCATCACGAGACGAACAATTTGACATATTACACGCGTGAAACGGAGCTACATGCAAGGAGTTATGCACTGTTGAACAGGGGCACTTAATGTAAAATAAAAAGACTTGGAAGTTTTCGGGGGCTCGGGAAAAGTCAACGTACTGTAGATCTCAGATCGGATCGAGGCCGAAGCTCTCGATGGAGCTCGCCGGCGGGAGGAGAGGAGAGGGAGGCCGCGGCGGCCGGCGTTGGGGGGGGGGGAAGAGGAGGCGACGCACGGGGAGGCGGCGGCGCGGCGGCGGAGGAGGAGGCGCCGGCGGCCCGGCGCTCACCGGCGATGGCGACGACCGGCGATGGCAGCGCGGCCGGACGGCGAGGCGACGGCGGCGGCGGCGCGAGGCTCGGGCCGCGGGCGGGGAGCGGGCGACGGCGCGGGCCGGGAGGGCCGCGGACGGGCCCGCGGGCTTCGGCGGCGGCGGTGTACGGACTTCCACGTGGCAGCGCGCCACTGGTCCGGGGCGGCGGCGAGAATTGTCCGGCCGGCGGCGGACACGTCCGGCGCGGCGCGAGGAGCGGGTTAGGGTTTCGTCTGCGATCGTTTCCGGGAGGGCTCACATATAAATAGGTAGAGGGAGCTAGGAGGCTCCAAATGAGGTGCGGTTTTCGCCCACACGATCGTGATCGAACGACCTACAGCATGGAAGAGAGTTTGGTGGGTTTTGGGCTGGTTTTGAGGGGGGTTTTGCTGCAACACACAGAAGGCATTTGCGGTTACCCGGTTAACCGTTGGAGTACCAAACGACCTCCAAATGGAACGAAACTTGACCGGCGGTCTCCGGGTGGTATACTAAGGCCACTTGACAAGCCTCGGCCCATTCCGAGAATGTTTGACACCCGCTCACGAAAGAAAACAAGAGGGGTGCGCCGGAGGAGATGGGAGCGCCGGATTGCAAAACGGACAACGGGGAAAATGCTCGGATGCAAGAGACGAACACGTATGCAAATGCAATGCACATGATGACATGATATGAAATGCATGACATGAACAAAATGCAAAACAAAAGACAAAACCCTACCACGGAGGGAATATCATAACACATGGCCGAAAATGGCAAGAGTTGGAGTTACAAATATGGAAAGTTACATCCGGGGTGTTACAATGAGCCGGCGTTCCTGAAGTCCTTCGCCCTCGACGACGACATTCTCGCTGGTGTCACTACGCAGCTGGAGCTGGTCGACGACTTGATTAAGCTGCTCAAGATCAGCGATGCCTTGGTTGACAAGGCAACCGGCCTTGTCGAGCAACTCATGGGTGACAATGCGAAGATCCTCAAGTTGGTCGCCGAGAAGGAGGAGGAGGCCGCCGGCTGGAAGATGCTGCATGAGCAGAGCAGTGCCTCGGAGATGACGCTGAAAGTGGTCGTCGAGGAACTGATGGGTGGCATGAGGAAGCTCCGGATCGAGCGCGAGCAGGAGGTGGAGGAATCCGTGGCTGCTTTCAAGAAAAGTCGTGTGGAATTGAAGAAGGAGCTGGAGGATGTCGCCGCCCAGCGATCCATCGACGAGTAGAGACAGTAGCGACCCAGATCGTTGTCTGCAATTTCCTTCTTCTCTTGCCCCCGTGTCTTCCGGGCTTTGCCGCATGTGGCATTTTAAATTATCCGGAATATGTAAGACAATTATTATCTGCGCCATTGTAAATTTGTTGTCGTATTATCCGTTGCCATTTTATTTGTGGTCGTATTATCCGTTGCCCTATGTGGCAATTTAAATTAGGGCGGAATACGAGTTGAAAACACGAACAAAGCAAATGCTGCCATGGGATCACAAGCAAACACCCTCCGTTCAGGTGCTTTAATTAACCCATTAATGGAGAAGTTGTGAGCGAGGCGGGCGGCGGCTGGTGCATGGAGGTCAAAGAGCTCGCTTCCTGGTGAGCATGGGCGGCCTTGCTGCTCGCACGTGTCCCGTCGAGCCTACGAGGTGGACAGGATGCATGCTTCTCGTCGAGCCTGCGCGGCCGACTGCTCGCACACGTCCCGTCGAGCCTGCACGGCGTACTTCTCGCGCTCGTCCCGTCTAATCAAACAGTTGCACGCACGCCACCGAGTATGGTTAAATTTTGACACGGTTAATATAATACAACCGTTTGTGATATTAACATGTCAGCTTTTTGTTTCAAAAAGGACTTCGTTGGCTACTAATGTGTGCGCCTCTTCTCAAACTGGACGATTTTTTACCACGACATATATGTGCCATGTCATGAAACCATGCCAAGTTTCATGTTTTTTGGGTGACTTTTTGATTTACTGGGATTTAAAAACCGAGATTCTCAATGTTTCAGGATGACGACAAGTTTGTAATTCATTCCCATTCCTTAAATGAGACCTAAACATGCACCCAATGACACATGTATGATTTCCCACCCATTTTGCTTCACTGGAGCATGTTGTTGTAGTTCAAATTTGAATTATGGACTACATTAAATGCATAGAAAACTTAGTAATTAGTAATATATATACAATGGCCAAAAGAACTCTGAACAATTTCAAATTTCAGCCCAACACTCCTGTTATTCTATGTTGCCTGTAGAAAACAAAGTTCAAGGCGAGAAGAGGCAGCGATTATTGTTTCGCCCACAAGAGGGGCATCTTTCCCTACCTGAACCACGAGGGTTGCGACATGCTCCGGTTTGTAAAAGGCCTGTAATATAGCTTTGCCCAAATTGGCCAATTATATGTACCATGTAGTGACACCATGCAAGTTTCATGATTTCCTGGTGAGTTTTGGATTTACAGAGATTTAAAAACTGAGATCCGCAATGTTTGTGGCCAAGCCAGGACGGCGAGACGGTTGAATTCGTTCCCGTTCGTTCAATGGGACCTAACCGTGCACCCCAAGGATACATGTACGTTTTTTCTAGCCATTTTGGTGCACTAGAGCATGTATTTGTAGTTCGGATTTGAATTATGGACATTGAAATGGCTAGAAAACTCAATTAATGAATAAAAAAGGTCAAACGAACGCTGAATAATTTCAAAGTTCAGCGCGAATCTCCAGTTGTTCCGTGTCGCTTTTAGAAGAAAATACGAGGCTAGAAGAGGGAGTGATTATCGTTTGGCCCACAAGGGGACACGTTTCCCTATCGAAACCATGAGGGTTCTTGCGATACGCTCCGGTTTGTAAGAGGTTTGTAATAAAGCTTGGCCCAAATTGGCAATGTTTTTACCATGACATATATGTGCCATGACGTGACACCATGCCACCTTTGATGACTTTCTGGTGAGTTTAGGATTTATGGGGACTTAAAAACCAAGATTCGAAATGTTTGAGGACGAGCCAGGACACCGGTACGGTTGTAATTCGTTCCCATTCCTGGCATAAGACCTAAACATGCACCCAAGGACACATGTATAATTTTTCTAGCCATTTTGGTGAATTGGAGCATGTATTTCTAGTTCAGATTTAAATTATGGACATTAAATGCCTAGGAAACTCAATTAGTGTATAAAAGACCAAACGAACCCTGAATAAGTTTAAATTTCAGCACGGATATCATGTCGTTCCATGTTGACCACGGAAGAAAATACAAGGCGAAAAGAGGCAGTGATTACGTTTCGTCCACAAGGGGAACACGTTTCCCTATCAGAACCACGAGGCTTCTTTGAGAGAAGCTCCGATTTTTGTAAGAGGTTTGTAATAAAGCTTGGCCCAAATTGGACAATGTTTTTACCATGACATATATGTGCCATGATGTGACACCATGCCACCTTTGATGACTTTCTGCTGATTTTAGGATTTATGGGGACTTAAAAACCGAGATTCGAAATGTTTGAGGACGAGCCATGACACCGGTCCGGTTGTAATTCATTCTCATTCCTGGCATGGGACCTAAACATGCATCCAAGGACACATGTATAATTTTTCTAGCCATTTTGGTGAACGGGAGCATGTATTTGTAGTTCAGATTTGAATTATGGGCATTAAATGCATAGGAAACTCAATTAGTGTATAAAAAGGCCAAACGAACCCTGAATAAGTTTAAATTTCAGCACGGATATCCTCTCGTTCCATGTTGCCCGTAGAAGAAAATACATGGCGAAAAGAGGCAGTGATTATGTTTCGTCCACAATGGGGACACGTTTCCCCATCGGAACCACGAGGCTTCTTTAAGAGAAGCTCCGGTTTATAAGAGGCTTGTAATAAAACTTGCGCCACAATGGACGAAAAAATTTCCTCGACATATAAGTGCCATGTCGTGACACCATGCCAGGTTTCACGATTTTTGTCTTAGTTTTTGATTTACGGGGATTTAAAAACCGAGATTCTTCTCACGAAATATTTTCAAATAGCACACGGTTCACTCATGAAAGCCGATATTCAATGAAAACTTCGTGGAAACCATATTTTAAAGTTTCATAAAAAACTGAAAAAATGTGGGATGTTAAGAAGGTGATGTTTTATTGTGACACAAAATTTCAAATTGAGAAACATTACGAGATGTGAGCTATGAAAAAGACAAATTCAGCCCTGAATAGTGACATTACTATTCGGCACTATTCAACGCAGATTTTGTCTTTTTCATAGCTCACATCTCGTAATGTGTTTCAAGTTGAAATATTGTGTGGCAATAGAACATCATCCTCTTAACATCCCGCATTTTTTTCAATTTTTTTGAAACTTCAAAACATCTTTTTCTCGTGGTTTTCACCGGTTTCCCACCGAATGTTGGTTTCCGTATGATATCCCCCACTGCCGCGCGCGCGGTGTGAGTCGTGCGTTCTAATTGGCCAGAACCCAAACCCCACGGATCGAACGGCTATCCTCATCCCTGTTGACAGCACATGTAAATGTTTTCAAATAGCCCCTCCAAAAAAATGTTTTCAAATAGCACACGGTTCAAACACGAAAGCCGTGTGCCTACCAAACCGTGGTCGGTGCCCGCCCTTTGTTGCGCGCGTGATCTGAGTCATGCGTTCTGATTGGCCAGAACCCAAACCCCACGGATCGTACGTGTGCACCGTTGGATGCTCCCAGATCCAACGGCAACCCTGAGCCCTTTCGACAGCGTGAAACGCCTTAATGGCAAGGAGGCAATTCTTATCAGCAAGGGTCGGCTTCCCATCCGCTAGCCTAGTCGAATAGAACGCAGAAGTTAAGCGTGCTAAATATCATTATAGAGATATACAAATATATTAATATATCTCTATGATGACCTATCATGGCAATTATATAAACCTTGGGATCCTTGTTTTGCTAATTTGTAGACTATGTTTTTATGGGTTTTTTTGCTTTAAAAAATTAAAGAATGATTGACCGGACTTGCCATGGTGATTATATAAACCTACTATGGTTTTATGGGTTATTTTTTCTCTAAAAAAATTAAAGAATGATTGACATGACCTGTATGGCGATTATATAAACCTTTTTCAGGTTGCATGCAGGGTATAGGGGGCGGGGTGTTCTTCTCGAGCATGTCTCGCTTGTGCGGCTTATAGACGCGACACATATCTATGCGCTCGCCGAGGTATATATACTGTCCTTTACCGACAATTAGGGGGCCCCACACAATCTATCCCTTTGACCCAGAACGAGAAGGGTTTGACCATGATGGTTTCCTATTGATACTAGTAAGGTACGCGTGCATTGCACGCATGAGATTTGGTAACCAAATTCTCAATAAATACCACACTATAGCATGTAAGCTTTGAGTCATATATGCATGATGTAGATGTTCGTTTAATTCTTATAGTTCATCTCATCCAAATTCAATTAGTTTTATAAAAAAAATCTATTTTAAGATTCATGGAATTGTGCATTGTAAAGGTAAAAACAAAAGGTGACAATTCATTTAAAAAAAGGTTTGGGAAATTAAGATATGGAAGATTCTAGAGAACAAAGGAGAAGTGCTTGTGTGTTTGAGGTTAGTGCATTATGCTTAAGTTCAACCATGGAGTCTTCTAGATTGTACATGCATGTGGCAGAAAATCTGGTGGAATGTAGATGATATCCAACGGCCAGTAGTGCTCGGATTTTCCATCTCTGTACCGTCGGATTGGCTTCATCCAATGAGCAACTTTCAAAGTTATTCGCACACTATATAGGTGTATAGATGTGTGTGTGTGTGTATATATATATGTGTGTGTGTGTGTGTGTGTCCTATGCTAGACCAAATAAAGTTTGAGCGCATGCGTGGGACGACCCCCCCCCCCCCCCCGCCGCCGCCTCGAAGTTGGGAAACTGACATCGTACGTATTGAACCAGCCTTGGAGTCGGGTACGGTGTTCGGTTTGTAATGTAGTTCGTGGCCCATCAAAGTTGTGCATTTGGGATTTAAACACATCACACAACACCGTACCCATACATTTTTTCGGGCCGCATGCAGTGTATACAGGGTCTATTGATCGACCACGTCTCCCATGTGCGGTTTTTTGTGACGACACGCATATATGTGGGCTCCCCGAGTGTATATATATCATCCCTTTGACCGATAATGAAGGGTATTGGCCATGAATGGATTCCTCCTAGTTCGTGTGAGGGACGGTCACCGTCACATGTCGCTCAACCAAAGCTCGAGCTCATGCATTGTCAGGATTCCCTCCCACATGCTCGGATTGCTGGGTTCGACCTACATCAAACCCTGTGTATCTCGTCCTTAACTACCTTGCCTTCATGGTTGTTGTCTGTATCGAGAGGTAGGCACCACATCTAAATTGTACATTATTCTATATTGAAAACACACATCACCCCTTCCCAACGTACATCATTTTGGGCCGCATGCAAGAGGTGCTAGTTTTGTGGTCCCTCTCGTGCAATTTTTATGATGGTTCAATCTATTGGCCCAAGCGGTTTATCGACAACAACAATTGTCATTTGACCAAATGATAGATTCATTGGTCCGTCTTACGGTAGGTCATGGCGACATGCATGTATGACCAAAGTATCGATCATTACGTGCATCCGCCCCGATGACACGAAGTGGGAGGTGGTGGGCCAAGCATCCTAGCTAGGTACGAAATTATGTCATTATATATACACGAAGTGGGAGGTAGTGGGCCAAGCATCCTAGCTAGGTACGACATTATGTCATTATATATATCCTAGCTAGGTGGTTGTCAGGGTGCTTTCGGGTTTGCGAGGCAGGTGCCACCAAAGTTATGCATTGTGTATTTTAAAGTTTTAAACATCCCCAATATTCGTACATATATTTGGCCACTTCCAGGTGGTTCTTGACTTCTGGCCCCTCTCCTCGATCTTCAATGACGCGCCCAACCGTGGGCCCGCGCGGTCAAAGTTGTGTATTGGAATTTGGAACATCACAAACCACCCTTTTCACTCATATATATTTGGGCCACATGCTCGTGTGGCTGTCTTTTGACCCTCTCTAACGTTATTTTTTGCTGCAAATACTCTGATGACACTCAACGGACACGGGGTATAATATCTTAACAGTGTGCGATACAAGTGCGATGTGAATCAGCACGCCTGCGCAAGCGCGAGCAAATTAAGGTGGAGGTACTGGCTCAACCGTGTGCGATGCAAGTGCGCTGAAATCACCACGACCGCGCAAGCGCGAGCAAATTAAGGTGGAGGTACTGGCTCAAGCGTGTGCGATGCAATTGCGCTGAAATCACCACGACCGCGCAAGCGCGAGCAAAGGGCGGAGGTACTGGCTTAACCGTGTGGGATGCAAGTGCGCTGTAAAACCACCACCTGTGCAAGCTAAAGGCGGGTAAGTTTATTTGGAAATTAGGATGAACCGTGTGCGATAGACCAGCTAGCTAGAAATATAAGAAACAAGCTACCCGCCTCGAGCGCTGCAAAAATTGGCGGATCCGCGCCACTTTTCCTTATTATCATACACACATATTGTTATTGGACCGTGCGCGATCTTGGGCACTCCCGCCCAGCATCAATTCCTTTACCCAAATTTTAGTAGCCGTCGTACTTCAACTGTCGCCCACACTCCTCCAGCACCGACCTTATAGTAAAATTGCAGTAGCCGAGGCGTTTGAACCGTCGCCCTCCCTCGTCCACCACCATCTCCACCCACCATTAATAAAATTTTCAGTAGCCGCGGCGTATCCTCAAACACCACCCCCTCCACAGTCCGCCACCTGCCCCCTGCCCCCTCGAACCCTAGCTCGCGGCCGCCACCGGCGCCGCCGCCAACCCCTGCCGGTCTGCCCGTTCCTCCTAGCTTAGATAATAAAGTTCAGGTTACCCAACGATTCCCATACCGTCGCCCCACTCCCCTGAGTTTTTAGATGAGGCCTGCGGTGTCCCTCCTCGCCAGATCCACATCCCCTGCTCCAGAATGTCGCAGCCTAAGCTCGACCACGTATCTCAGGGAGCCCAACGAGTGTTCGGCCAAGAAGAGGTTTATCATGGCCTCTCCGGCGGACGTTTGCGAGGTGGCCGCCGTTCGCCCCGACCTGTCGATCCCGGAGCAACACGTCGCCGCGGAAGCCAACGAAGACGTTGACTTTGTTGCCATGTCGAAGGCTTCATGTCAGCGGTCTAGCATATTACTGTATCTCGGGAAAGCTGGCTATGACATCAAGATCGTCCACACCGACGGCTTCACGCGAGCCATGTCACATGTTAAGTGGTCCATCCCCAACCCCTCTAGTTCAACCGTCGTTGATCTCTTCAACAGCCCTGCCGCTGATCTCCTCCGCCAAGCGGTCAAGGATTTGCGAGTTTTATACGCCATCGAGCCCATTTTGTCATTTCTGAAGGACATGTTCTACGGCGGCGGCTTGGGATCCTCAATTGCCAAGTCAGATCTCTCGACCACGACCATGGCCACGAGGAGGGCACCCACGAAGGTTCTTCCAAGGTAAAACAGCCCATCTGTGACATCAGAGAGCGCACCATGGGTCTGTGCTCTTTCAACTGGAAGGATCCCGTCCATGAAATGTGAGGCAACATTCTATCAGCGAATCTTACCTTTTCTAGCTTGCCAACCCGTACCCTTTGTTGTAGTAGCATTTGCCGTGCGGTGCTTTAACTGTGCCGTGTTTAATTATTTCAGTTGTGCAAAAATGTATTGTTCAATAGGTCTATGTGATGTTTAAGTATGAATTGTCCACTTCAGTTTCACGAATGGCTATATTTGGTTGTTTTATAGTGAGCAGATGCCTTGTTTATCTGTATTTGGTTGTTAGGTTGGTTGGAGTGAGCATTTTTCCAGTTACCGAGCAGATGCCTTGTTTATCTGTATTTGGTTCCTAATTTGGTTGCAGTGAGCATTTGTCCAGTTATCAAGAAGATGCCTAGTTTATCTGTATTTGGTTGTTAGGTTGCTTTTTTTAGCATTTGTCCAGTCATCAAGCAGATGCCTTGTTTATCTTTATCTGCTTGTTAGGTTGGTTGTAGTGAGCATTTCTCTAGTTTTCAAGCACATGCCATGTTTATCTGTATTTGCTTGTTAGGTTGGTTGTAGTGAGACTCTGTCCAGTTTTCAATGGCTATATTTGGTTGTTATACTAAGTCATTTATGCCTTGTTTATTTCAGTCATTCACAATGTGTTGTTCATTATGTGCAAGTCGGAACTGTGCCGCTCGACTACATCAATACCAGTTTTAACGACTATATTTGGTTCTAGTTATTCCTGGTGTAGTTAACACATGCCCTTTATTTCAGTTTTACACATTTATCCAGTGTGATGTTTAAGCATTACCTACGTTCTATTCATTTTCAACAATACCAGTTTGAATTGCAATATTTCATGGCTGTTAAGCCTGCTGTCGGTAACATTGCCTTCCATTTTATATCTGCTTTAACAGCATGCTGAAACCAACACATTCAAGCTATCATTTGGAGATGATGTTGTTTACCTTTGCTATATTTGTTTGATGTTAAGGTTGCTGTACTTATCATGCCTTTCCACTACTTATGCAGGACAACAACTGGAGTGGCCACCATTTTCCACCGAGGTTAGCTTCATCCCTCGTCTTGTACTCCCCCCGTCGTTCCATAATGTAGTCCATATAGATCTAGGCCTGGACACTAGTTAGCTTCTAATATTGACTTGTTGCTTGTAGGTACATATGCCCTTGGCAAGGATCCAGGCATCGACCCTTTTTGCGTATGGGGCAATGAGATATTGATGAACAAGCATCACATGAGGAAAAACTGATAAGGATTATTAGCAAAAAGATACGAATGATGGCAAGCAAATTATTTGTTTATGCTCTATCCAACATAACAGTGAGCTGTAGGATGGTAACTACAATGAGTTGTTAGACAACAATGTCTGAATCTTTTTCGTTCCCAGTGGTTCCGGAAGCAGTTCACTCAAGATTACCTCACAAAGTACATGATCGGTGGACACGCAATGAAGGTTAAAGTGTTTCATCCAGACTACAATGAGCATCGAGAAGTCCTAATGAAGACAGTGAAGGATGGACGGGCAGCCATCACAAGGGGTTGGCCTAGAGTCGTGCGCACATTAGGCATGGAGGAGGGCATGTATTTTGCCTCTCTCTTTACAGTCTTTAGTACAACTGTGGTTCATCATTCTTTACTTGGTGCTTCTGTAGTTCTTCAGAATATGTACCTGTGCATCGAATTATGCATTCATGGTTGAACCTATATTTATAATAAACATGGTTGGATATGAAATAAGTGATTCCTACATTCAAATTCAAAACATGTGATTTTTAAATTAGGGATTAATTAGGGATTACACTGCACACGGTTTGCAAAAGCGAAACGACTGCGATATATGTGGAGATCAGAAACGTTTCTAGGATCCACTAAATGTGCGATCAATCTCCACTGCACACACGACATTCTCTTGAAAACTGTTTGCGTTAGGCCACCTTGCGCAAACGTTTACAACATAAAAAGTGTGTGTGATGGACAGCCTTTGCCACACAATTTCTTCTACGCACCGTGTGTGATGCATTCAATAACTCAAACAATAAAATTGTCAATATCGTGTGCAATGGCAACGCTATCACAAACGATTTAACGGGAAAAATTGTGTCTGATGTTCCTGTTAACGGAAACGTTTTTCTTGGAGCGACTATGTGGGATGTACATACGAACGGAAACGTTTAGCGGGAACTGACTGTGTGGGATGTACTTGCAACCGGAAACAATTTCACCTGAATAATTGTATTTTTTAGCTCTATTGTATGTATTTCCGTATTTGAGCACTCGCCGGTCACACACGACCTCATTTTGCCGAGCGTGTGTGCCAGGAGGGCATATCCCCGACGGTTTCTGGATCGTGTGGGAAGGACCCCCGTATTGCCCACACTCACTTGGCGACGGTTCCAAATGCCGTCACGGAAAGGGGTTAAAAACCGTTTGTATAGCACCTATGCGTACCAGTGTTTGGTGCTAAGGAGGAAAGCGCAGGCACGGGATCCCGAGGAATCAAGCAAAGGTTTCCATATCGGTGCAATGAGACCAAGACCGCCAGGACGGCAGGATGGAGGTCATCACGGAGCCCACCGTGGCGTCACCACCAAAGGCTTTTGCAGGCGAAGACTACTTTTGTCAGGATAACTTGTACTAGTTGTCTCCCTCCGAATTTGGCCATTGTGGGATCCCTTCCCGCCTACATTTGGGAAGAGGACCAAGGCCACTATAAATAGGACTTAGCCACCACCATAGAAAGGGGTCGAATTCCACCGAGACAGGGGGATCATTCAGATCACCCTCTCATCCACCAGTTCATCGAGCTCAAGAACACCTCACCTCCTGAGGCTGTTTAACCATTGTACTAGTTCATCCTCAGCCCCTCGAGGCAATCCACCACAAAGTTGGAGTAGGGTATTACACCGCAAGGTGGCCCGAACCAGGGTAAACTGTTGTGTCTCTTGTTCGTTGGGTTCGCTTAGCTAGGCCTTGGATTCGTTGAGCAGGCAGACTAGGGAAGACGAGTTCTTCGCACGCACCCTAGAGTTCGAACCTCTCAAGGGTCTGCGGAACCCCGAATCCGACATTTCGCGCGCCAGGTAGGGGTGCATCGGAGCCTCTCTTCTGTCGATCGACTCGCCGCTGCTCCACCGCCTCCATGGCTGATGCTCGTGGAGCCCGTGCTGAGTGTCGAGCCGCCCTCGCCGCTCGTGTCGCCTAGACGGCGCCAATCGGCAGACCTCCCCGTTGTTCTCCATCATCTGCCGCCACCGACCGGGCGGGGCACGAGCAGCAAGCTTCATCGCTGCACCCCTCGGTCCGGCGTGATGGACGCACCGCCACCCCGTCGCGGACTCCGGCCGGCTCATCATCCCACGATTGTCATGACCCGACGAACGCGCAGGCCGCGTTGCTCATGGCACGTGAGCTTCTGCGCTACCGCCCAGTTGACGACCTCTACGAAGACTGGCTGGACCGCATCGCCGAGCTTGTCAGCGCTGCTGGGGGCTCTCCTGCACCGTCCCTCTCGCTGCCTCGCCCGCCGCCTGCCGCGGGCGACGTAGCCCATGGAGCACCTCCACCGCCTCCCCGTCAAGACGTCACCCTCGGACCAAGGCACGCTGCCCCATGGCGTGACTCGCCGCGTAGGGCGCCCGCACGTGAAGAAGAAAGCTGCCAGGAGGTCCAGATGCCGGAGGAAGATGCCCCTGCGCTCCCGGCACCACCATGTCAAGACCACGCGCCGCCTGCGGTGGTGGCGCGTGAGCGCCAAGATCAGGCTCCACCTCCAAGATGGGCCCCAGTGACCACAGCGTGCTGCCGCGCCTTCACTCCTGAGCTACCCAGCGTCGTCTGGCCGGGGAAGTTCAAGCCCGACCTGCCTCCATGCTACGATGACACCCCCGACCCTGTCGAGTTCCTGCAGCTCTACGAGCTGAGCATCGAGGCGGCCAACAGCGACGAAAAGGTCATGGCGAACTGGTTTCCCATGGCACTCAAGGATGGTGCGCGCTCGTGGCTCCTGAATCTGCCCGCGGGATCGATCTCCTCCTGGGACGAGATGCGCGAGCGTTTCGTCGCCAACTTCCAGGGCACCCGCCTGCTGCGGGCGACCTATGGCGCATCAAGCAACAGCCAGGGAGACCCTGTAGAAGTACATCCAGCGCTTCAATAGCGTTCATCTCAGGATTCCCAAGGTTTCGGACGAGGCTATCATCTCAGCATTCTCTGATGGCGTCCGCGACGTCAAGGTGAAGGAGGAGCTCGCCATACACGAGGACCTGTGCACGGCCCTGGAGATGTTCAACATGGCGACCAACTGCACGAGGGCTGAGGAAGGACGCCTCTCCCTCCTCGAGCTCCCAGCGGCAGACCCAGAAGACAAGAAGGCCCAGACCAAGGACGTGAAGCGCAAGGGGGCGGCCGTGCTCGCGGCTGAACCAGAGATGAAGCGCGGCTGCGACCACCTAGAGTCATCCAAGAGCAGCCGTCCGCTGCGTCTTCCACAACATAAACAACCACAACACCAACGACTGTCAGGAGCTCAGGGCTATCCGCGACGGGCGCCTCGGTCGACGCCCTGAGTGCAACGATCGGGGCTACAGCCGCGGAGGAGGCCAAAGTGGAGGACGCTGGGACGACCGCGGCCCCCGCCAGGAGTTGTGCGACCAGCCTTGTGAGGACCGCTGGCAGGGCCAGCCTCGCAAGGGCGCCTAGAGGGATCAGCCTCGTGAGGACCGTCCTCAGGGCAATGCAGGCCTCCCTCCGCTGCCACCACCACCAAGAAGGAACGACGACCACCACCAGGACGAGGGGGCTAGGGGCTTCCAGGATCCTCGAGCCATCGTCTGCATCCTAGGTGGCACTCAGGCCCCAACCTCTCATCGCATCTTCAAGCAATTTTCCCGCGAGGTGAATGCAGCCCTACCCAGGCTAGAGGCCATGCACCCGCTCACGTGGTCCAAGTGCACCATCACCTTCAGCTCGTCAGACCAGCTCAAGTGCGCGGCAACTGCTGGTGCCCTTCCGATGCTTTGCTCGCCCGTCATCAGCAACGTCCTCGTCACCAAGACCCTCATCGGTGGCGGTGCGGGGCTCAATGTTCTTTCCATCGAGACATTCAACCGCCTCCAAGTACCCTATCATCAGCTGCAGCCTACCAATCCTTTATCAGGAGCGACCGACGGCTCCACCACCCCGATAGGGCAGATTCGCCTCCCTGTCACCTTCGGCCAGCGTGACAACTACCGCACAGAGCTCATCGACTTTGACGTCGCCCACATCCACCTTCCGTACAACGCCATCCTTGGATATCCAGCCCTGGCCAAGTTCATGGTGGTGACTCATCATGGTTACAATGTTCTCAAGATGCCAGGAAATCGCGACATCATCACGATCGCCTACGAGGAGAAGGACGCGGTATGTTCTCTTGAGCGTGCTTACCAGGCTACAGCGGTCGAGGATCCAGACAACGAAGGCACCGTCAACCCTCCTGAGGCTGTCCCCAAGAAGAAGAAGCAGTTGCTCCGCCAAGAGCCTCAGGAGAGTGGTGTCTCCAACGGCACCACCTCAGGACCTGCGCCCGCGGATGGGGCGCCTCCCTGTCGTGCATAGGAAGGCGCGCCCAGCGCCCTCCTCGGGCTGGGCTTAGGGGCTCTCTTCTGGAGGGCCTCTGACTTAGCTAATATCTCGAGGGAGGCGCTCGGGCACCACACGGAGGCATGCGTCATCGCACGCTTCCCTCCCGAGGGCACCAGGCGCGGGGTGCCAGGTGCTCAGGAGTTCATCACCAAGGCGACCGAGGAACTTCAAGAGGCGCGAGCCATGCGCGGCGACCGCCGCCCACCATCTGGCGTGGCTCCTTGTCCTGGCGAGGACGATGAGCTGCGCGTCTGCGTCAACATTCCAGGGCTCAACAGGGCCGCACCACAGGAGCGCTTCTGTCCATCGCACGTCGGTCGGTGTGAGTGTTGGGGAACGTAGCAATAATTCAAAATTTTCCTATGTGTCACCAAGATCAATCTAGGAGATGCTAGCAACAGGAGAGAGGGAGTGCATCTTCATACCCTTGAAGATCGCTAAGCGGAGGCGTTACAAGAACGCGGTTGATGGAGTCGTACTTGTGGTGATTCAAATCGCGGAAGATCCGATCTAGCACCGAACGGACGGCGCCTCCGCGTTCAACACACGTACAGCCCGGGGACGTCTCCTCCTTCTTGATCCAGCAAGGGGAGAGGAGAAGTTGAGGGAGAACTCCAGCAGCACGACGGCGTGGTGGCAATGGAGCTCGTGGTTCTCCGGCAGAGCTTCGCTAAGCACTACGGAGGAGGAGGAGGAGGAGGAGTTGGAGGAGGAGAGGGCTGCGCCAGGCCAGGGGTGCGGCTGCCCTCTCTCTCCCTCACTATATATAGGGGGAAGGGGGGTGGAGGAGGCGCCCTAGGGTTCCCTGGGGGAGGGGCGGCGGCCAAAGGGGAAACCCTAGATGGGTTTGGGCACCCCCACCCTTGGGAAACTTGCCCCCCAAGCCGTGAGGGGTGGCTGCCCTAGGGGAGGCACCCCCACCTCTCCACGTTACGTGAGAGGGGTTGGGAGGGGCGCACAGCCCCTTAGTGGGCTGGTGTGCCCCCTCCCCTTGGCCCATAAGGCCCCCAACGCTTGCCGGGGCCTCCGAAACACCTTTCGGTCATGCTGGTCGTCCCCCGGTACTCCCAGAACAATTCCGGACTCCAATACCCTTCGTCCAATATATCGATCTTCACCTCCGGACCACTCCGGAGTTCCTCGTCACGTCCGGGATCTCATCCGGGACTCCGAACAACCTTCGGTAACCACATACTTTTTCCCATAACAACTCTAGCGTCACCGAACCTTAAGTGTGTAGACCCTACTGGTTCGGGAACCATGCAGACATGACCGAGACACCTCTCCGGCCAATAACCAATAGTGGGATCTGGATACCCATATTGGCTCCCACATGTTCCACGATGATCTCATTGGATGAACCACGATGTCGGGGATTCTATCAATCCCGTATACAATTCCCTTTGTCCATCGGTATGTTACTTGCCCCAGATTCGATCGTCGGTATCCCAATACCTTGTTCAATCTCGTTACCGGCAAGTCTCTTTACTCGTTCTGTAACGCATGATCCCGTGGCTAACTCATTAGTCACATTGAGCTCATTATGATGATGCATTACCGAGTGGGCCCGGAGATACCTCTCCGTCATACGGAGTGACAAATCCCAGTCTCGATTCGTGCCAACCCAACAGACACTTTCGGAGATACCTGTAGTGCACCTTTATAGCCACCCAGTTACGTTGTGACGTTTGGTACACCCAAAGCATTCCTACGGTATCCGGAAGTTGCACAATCTCATGGTCTAAGGAAACGATACTTGACATTAGAAAAGCTCTTAGCAAACGAACTACACGATCTTGTGCTATGCTTAGGATTGGGTCTTGTCCATCACATCATTCTCCTAATGATGTGATCCCGTTATCAATGACATCCAATGTCCATGGTCAGGAAACCATAACCATCTATTGATCAACGAGCTAGTCAACTAGAGGCTTACTAGGGACATGTTGTGGTCTATGTATTCACACATGTATTACGGTTTCCAGTTAATACAATTATAGCATGAAAAATAGACAATTATCATGAACAAGGAAATACAATAATAACCATTTTATTATTGCCTCTAGGGCATATTTCCAACAGTCTCCCACTTGCACTAGAGTCAATAATCTAGTTCACATCACTATGTGATTGTAAGGAATCCAACACCCATGGGGTTTGTTCTTATCTTGCTTGTGAGAGAGGTTTTTAGTCAACGGGTCTGAACCTTCCAGATCCGTGTGTGCTTTACAAATCTCTATGTCATCTTGTAGATGCAGCTAGCACGCGCTACTTGGAGCTATTCCAAATAACTGCTCTACCATACGAATCCGGATTACTACTCAGAGTCATCTGGATTAGTGTCAAAGTTTGCATCGATGTAACCCTTTACGACGAACTCTTTTCCACCTCCATAATCGAGAAAATTCCTTAGTCCACTAGATACTAAGGATAAGTTCGACCGCTGTCATGTGATCCATTCCTGGATCACTCTTGTACCCCTTGACTGACTCATGGCAAGGCACACTTCAGGTGCGGTACACAGCATAGCATACTGTAGAGCCTACGTCTAAAGCATAGGGGACAACCTTCGTCCTTTCTCTCTCTTCTGCCGTGGTCATGTTTTGAGTCTTACTCAATACTCACACCTTGTAACACAGGCAAGAACTCCTTCTTTGCTGATCTATTTTGAACTCCTTCAAAATCTTGTCACGGTATGTATTCATTTGAAAGTAATATTAAGCGTTTTTTATCTATCCTTATAGATCTTGATGCTCAATGTTCAAGTAGCTTAATCCAGGTTTTCCATTGAAAAACACTTTCAAATAACCCTGTATGATTTCCAGAAATTCTACATCATTTCTGATCAACAATATGTCAACAACATATACTCATAAAAAATTCTATAGTGCTCCCACTTACTTCTTTGGAAATACAAGTTTCTCATAAACTTTGTATAAACCCAAAATCTTTGATCATCTCATCAAAGCGTACATTCCAACTCCGAGATGCTTACTCCAGTCCTCAGAAGGATTGCTGGAGCTTCGCATACTTGTTAGCATTTTTTAGGATTGACAAAACCTTCTGGTTGTATCACATACAACCTTTCCTCAAGAAAATCGTCGAGGAAACAATGTTTTGACATCCTATCTGCAAGATTTCATAAATAATGCAGTAACTGCTAATATAATTCCAACAGACTCTTAGCATCGCTACGAGTGAGAAAGTCTCATCGCAGTCAACTCCTTGAACTTGTCTGAAAACATCTTAACGACAAGTCGAGCTCTCTTAGTGGTGACACTTACCATCATTGTCTGTCTTCCTTTTAAAATCCATCTGCACCCAACAGCCTTACGACCATCAAGTAGTTCTTCCAAAGTCTATACTTTGTTTTTATATATGAATCATCTCTCGGATTTTATGGCCTCGAGCCATTCGTCGGAATCCGGACCCACCATCGCTTCTCCATAGCTCGTAGGTTCATTGTTGTCTAGCAACATGACTTCCAAGACAGGATTATGTACCACTCTGAAGTAGTACGCATCCTTGTCGACCTACGAGGTTTGGTAGTGACTTGATCCAAAGTTTCATGATCACTATCATAAGCTTCCACTTCAATTGGTGTAGGTGCCACAGGAACAACTTCCTGTGCCCTGCTACACACTAGTTGAAGTCATGGTTCAATAACCTCATCAAGTCTCCACCATCCTCCCACTCAATTCTTTTGAGAGAAACTTTTCCTCGAGAAAGGACCCGTTTCTAGAAACAATCACTTTTGCTTCCAGATCTGAAATAGGAGGTATACCCAACTGTTTTGGGTATTCTATGAAGATGCATTTATCCGCTTTGGGTTCGAGCTTATCAGCCTGAAACTTTTTCACATAAGCGTCGCAGCCCCAAACTTTTAAGAAACGACAGCTTAGGTTTCTCTAAACATAGTTCATACGGTGTCGTCTCAACGGAATTGCGTGGTGCCCTATTTAAAGTGAATGTGATTGTCTCTAATGCCTAACCCATAAACGATAGTGGTAATTCAATGAGAGACATCATGGTATGCACCATATCCAATAGGGTGCAGTTATGATGTTCGGACACACCATCACACTATGGTGTTCCAGGCGGTATTAGTTGTGAAACAATTTCCATAATTTCTTAATTGTGTGCCAAACTCGTAACTCAGATATTCATCTCTATGATCATATCATAGACATTTTATCCTCTTGTCACGACGATCTTCAACTTCACTCTAAAATTACTTGAATCTTTCAATAATTCAGACTTGTGTTTCATCAAGTAAATATTCTTAGCATCTACTCAAATCATCTGTGAAGTAAGAACATAACGATATCCACTGCGTGCCTCGGCACTCATTGGACTGCACACATCAAAATGTATTACTTCCAACAAGTTGCTTTCTTGTTCCATCTTACTGAAAACGAGGCCTTTCAGTCATCTTGCCCATGTGGTATGATTTGCATCTCTCAAGTGATTCAAAATCAAGTGAGTCCAAACGATCCATCTGTATGGAGTTTCTTCATGCGTATAAACCAATAGACATGGTTCGCATGTCTCAAACTTTTCAAAAAACAAGTGAGTCCAAAGATCCATCAACATGGAGCCTCTTCATGCGTTTTATACCAATATGACTCAAATGGCAGTGCCACAAGTATGTGGTACTATCATTACTATCTTATATCTTTTGGCATGAACATGTGTATCACTAGGATCGAGATTCAATAAACCATTCATTTTAGGTGCAAGACCATTGAAGGTATTATTCAAATAAACAGAGTAACCATTATTCTCCTTAAATGAATAACCGTATTGCGATAAACATAATCCAATCATGTCTATGCTCAACGCAAACACCAAATAACAATTATTTAGCTTTAATACCAATCCTGATGGTAGAGGGAGCGTACGATGTTTGATTACATCAACCTTGGAAACACTTCCAACACATATCGTCATCTCACCTTTAGCTAGTCTCCATTTATTCCGTAGCCTTTTATTTCGAGTTACCAACACTTAGCAACCGAACCGGTATCTAATACCCTGGTGCTACTAGGAGTACTAGTAAAGTACACATCAATATAATGTATATCCAATATACTTCTGTCGACCTTGCCTGCCTTCTCATCTACTAAGTATCTAGGGTAGTTCTGCTTCAGTGACCGTTCCCCTCATTACAGAAGCACTTAGTCTCGGGTTTGGGTTCAACCTTGGGTTTTTTCACTAGAGCAACAACTGATTTGCCGTTTCATGAAGTATCCCTTCTTTTCCTTGACCTTCTTGAAACTAGTGGTGTTACCAACCGTCAACAATTGATGCTCCTACTTGATTTCTACTTTCGCGGTGTCAAACATCGCGAGTTGCTCAAGGATCATCATGTCTATCCCTGATATGTTATAGTTCATCATGAAGCTCTAATAGCTTGGTGGCAGTGACTATAGAGAACCATCACTATCTCATCTGGAAGATTAACTCCCACTCAATTCAAGCGATTGTAATACTCAGACAATCTGAGCACATGCTCAACGATTGAGCTTTTCTCCCTTAGTTTGCAGGCTTAAGAAACTTGTCAGAGGTCTCATACCTCTTGACGTGGGCACTAGTTTGAAATCCCAATTTCAGTCTTTGGAACATCTCATATGTTCTGCGACGTTTCAAAAATGTCGTTGGCGCCTCAATTCTAAACCGATAGCATTACGCACTGAACTATCACGTAGTCATCAAAACGTGTATGTCAGATGTTCGCAACATCCACAGACGACGCTCGAGGTTCACACACCGAGCGGTGCATTAAGGACATAAGCCTTCTGCGCAGCAATGAGGATAATCCTCAGTTTACGGACCCAGTCCGCATAATTTCTACTATCAACTTTCAACTAAATTTTCTCTAGGAACATATCTTAAACAGTAGAACCAAAGCGTAAGCTATGACATAATTTGCAAAGACCTTTTGACAATGTTCATGATAATTAAGTTCATCTGATTATTTAATGAACTCCCACTTAGATAGACATCCCTCTAGTCATCTAAGTGATACATGATCCGAATCGACTAGACCGTGTCCGATCATCACGTGAGACGGACTAGTCATCAACGGTGAACATCTCCATGTTGATCGTATCTACTATACGACTCATGTTCGACCTTTCGGTCTCTTGTGTTCCGAGGCCATGTCTGTACATGCTAGGCTCGTCAAGTCAACCTAAGTGTTTCGCATGTGTAAATCTGGCTTACACCCGTTGTATGCGAACGTTAGAATCTATCACACCCGATCATCACGTGGTGCTTCGAAACAACGAACCTTCACAACGGTGCACAGTTAGGGGGAACACATCTCTTGAAATTTTAGTGAGGGATCATCTTATTTATGCTACCGTCGTTCTAAGCAAATAAGATGTAAACATGACAAACATCACATGCAAATCATAAAGTGACATGATATGGCCAATATCATCTTGCGCCTTTGATCTCAATCTTCGAGGCGCGGCATGATCACCTTCGTCACCGGCATGACACCATGATCTCCATCATCATGATCTCATCATCGTGTCTTCATGAAGTTGTCTCGCCAACTATTACTTCTACTACTATGGCTAACGGTTAGCAATAAAGTAAAGTAATTACATGGCGTTTTTCATTGACACGCAGGTCATACAATAAATTAAGACAACTCCTATGGCTCCTCCCGGTTGTCATACTCATTGACATGCAAGTCGTGATTCCTATTACAAGAACTTGATCAATCTCATACATCACATATATATAATTCATCACATCCTTTTGGCCATATCACATCACATAGCATACCCTGCGAAAACAAGTTAGACGTCCTCTAATTGTTGTTGCATGTTTTACGTGGCTGCTATGGGTTTCTAGCAAGAACGTTTCTTACCTACGCAAAAGCCACAACGGTGATATGCCAATTGCTATTTACCCTTCATAAGGACCCTTTTCATCGAATCCGATCCGACTAAAGTGGGAGAGACAGACACCCGCTAGCCACTTTATGCATCAAGTGCATGTCAGTCGGTGGAACCTGTCTCACGTAAGAGTACATGTAAGGTCGGTCCGGGCCGCTTCATCCCACAATGCCGCCGAATCAAGATAAGACTAGTAAAGGTAAGCAAATTGAACAAATCATCGCCCACAACTACTTTGTGTTCTACTCGTGCATAGAATCTACGCATAGACCTAGCTCATGATGCCACTGTTGGGGAACGTAGCAATAATTCAAAATTTTCCTACGTGTCACCAAGATCAATCTAGGAGATGCTAGCAATGAGAGAGAGGG
Organism: Triticum aestivum; assembly: GCF_018294505.1. Classification (NCBI taxonomy): domain Eukaryota; kingdom Viridiplantae; phylum Streptophyta; class Magnoliopsida; order Poales; family Poaceae; genus Triticum; species Triticum aestivum. Next base: position 296,844,113 of record NC_057805.1, on the reverse strand, counting down.
AGTGCATCTTCATACCCTTGAAGATCGCTAAGCGAAAGCGTTACAAGAACGCGGTTGATGGAGTCGTACTTGCGGCGATTCAAATCGCGGAAGATCCGATCTAGCGCCGAACGGACGGCGCCTCCGCGTTCAACACACGTACAGCCCGGGGACGTCTCCTCCTTCTTGATCCAGCAAGGGGAGAGGAGAAGTTGAGGGAGAACTCCAGCAGCACGACGGCGTGGTGGCAATGGAGCTCGTGGTTCTCCGGCAGAGCTTCGCTAAGCACTACGGAGGAGGAGGAGGAGTTGGAGGAGGAGAGGGCTGCGCCAGGCCAGGGGTGCGGCTGCCCTCTCTCTCCATCACTATATATAGGGGGAAGGGGGGTGGAGGTGGCGCCCTAGGGTTCCCTAGGGGAGGGGCGGCGGCCACAGGGGAAACCCTATATGGGTTTGGGCACCCCCACCCCTGGGAAACTTGCCCCCCCCCCCAAGCCGGGAGGGGTGGCTGCCCTAGGGGAGGCGCCCCCACCTCACCACGTTACGTGAGAGGGGTTGGGAGGGGGCGCACAGCCCCTTAGTGGGCTGGTGTGCCCCCTCCCCTTGGCCCATAAGGCCCCCCAACGCTTGCCGGGGCCTCCGAAACACCTTTCGGTCATGCTGGTCGTCACCCGGTACTCCCAGAACAATTCCGGACTCCAATACCCTTCGTCCAATATATCGATCTTCAGCTCCGGACCACTCCGGAGTTCCTCGTCACATCCGGGATCTCATCTGGGACTCCGAACAACCTTCGGTAACTACATACTATTTTCCATAACAACTCTAGCGTCACCGAACCTTAAGTGTGTAGACCCTACGGGTTCGGGAACCATGCAGACATGACCGAGACACCTCTCCGGCCAATAACCAATAGCGGGATCTGGATACCCATATTGGCTCCCACATGTTCCACGATGATCTCATCGGATGAACCACGATGTCGGGGGTTCAATCAATCCCGTATACAATTCCCTTTGTCCATCGGTATGTTACTTGCCCGAGATTCGATCGTCGGTATCCCAATACCTCGTTCAATCTCGTTACCGGCAAGTCTCTTTACTCGTTTCGTAACGCATGATCCCGTGGCTAACTCATTAGTCACATTGAGCTCATTATAATGATGCATTACCGAGTGGGCCCAGAGAGACCTCTCCGTCATACCGAGTGACAAATCCCAGTCTCGATTCGTGCCAACCCAACAGACACTTTCGGAGATACCTGAAGTGCACCTTTATAGCCACCCAGTTACGTTGTGACGTTTGGTACACCCAAAGCATTCCTACGGTATCCAGAAGTTGCACAATCTCATGGTCTAAGGAAACAATACTTGACATTAGAAAAGCTCTTAGCAAACGAACTACACGATCTTGTGCTATGCTTAGGATTGGGTCTTGTCCATCACATCATTCTCCTAATGATGTGGTCCCGTTATCAATGACATCCAATGTCCATGGTCAGGAAACCATAACCATCTATTGATCAACGAGCTAGTCAACTAGAGGCTTACTAGGGACATGTTGTGGTCTATGTATTCACACATGTATTGCGGTTCCAGTTAATACAATTATAGCATGAACAATAGACAATTATCATGAACAAGGAAATACAATAATAACCATTTTATTATTGCCTCTAGGGCATATTTCCAACAGTGAGGGTCCACCTCACAGCTACGTTCGCATGCCCTTTCGCCTGCCGAACGCGGCTGTTACCTTCCAGCGCCGCCTGCGGAGCATCATGGCGGCTCAGGAGGCCAGGCACCAGGCGGTCCTGGCGGAGATGGCGACGGTTCTTCACGAGCCCCATGAGCCCCAGAGCCTCCCGAGGTTCAGGACGCAGGCGGCTCATGAGGAGCGACTTCTTCAGCGTGCGTCTTCAGCTACTTCAACATCTCCTCAACAACGGTGCCAGGTGACATTTTCTGGTTTATTCAGTTGGGGCACCCCTCGGGCTGGATTATACCCAGATCGCATGGGCCCGTCCCTACAACATGTATCTTTCTTGCAACTTCTAGTCATTCTGTTGGGGGCGCCCCTCAGGCTGCATCATCCCTAGGCCGCGTGGGTCTGTCCCTGTGGCATGTATCATTCTTGCATCTATCAAAACTAGCTTTACCTCCTTCCGTGAGATGATTTATGTTGTCACCTGCTTGCCTGTTGGATATTGGCCTCCGCGGCCTCCCGCGTTGCTGACCAGCATCCCGCTCATCCCGCAACAGGGGCTACGCATGCTGGCACGGCGCTTGTGCTGGGGTTCGTCCCTACAACGCTGGCAAATCTCAGAGATCGAGCTCTGGCTCGCGGCCCACCCCACGCGCGTCACCTCACCAGGTCCTCAGTGCCTTCATCTTCTTGCGGAAAGATCAGCGGCAAGACAACAAACGCGATTATGAGTTATATTCTCCTCTCGAACTAACCCGCAGGAATCTTCAGAGCTTAGCTGCAGGCGGCCATGCCGGCCGCCCCCTTTTCACGCAATTCACTTGTGCGTTAAAGGGGAGACTCCTGAGCACCGCGTCTCAGGAGCTCTTACTGACTCTCCAGCCCTCACCCCCAGGCCTTGACCACGGCATCGCGACCTAGCATACCAGCGGCGGCTGAGCCTCGCTCGAGGGTCGGGACCCGAGGACGTAGAGCACTTAGATGAGCGAAGAAAGGGGAGGCCGGTGTGAGCCTTACTTGGTAGCACCACCGCCAAAAGCACAATCAGGCGTCTGATACGTCTCCAACGTATCTATTAATTTTTGATTGTTCCATGCTATCCAACGTATCTCCTACTCACTCACATTGATATCTATTAATGGGCATCTCTATAGCCCATTGATACGCCTAGTTGATGTGAGACTATCTTCTCCTTTTTTTGTCTCCTCCACAACCACCATTCTATTCCACATATAGTGCTATGTCCATGGCTCACGCTCATGTATTGCGTGAAGATTGAAAAAGTTTGAGAACATCAAAAGTATGAAACAATTGCTTGGCTTATCATCGGGGTTGTGCATGATTTAAATACTTTGTGTGGTGAAGACAGAGCATAGCCAGACTATATGATTTTGTAGGGATAACTTTCTTTGGCCATGTTATTTTGAGAAGACATAATTGCTTAGTTAGTATGCTTGAAGTATATTATTTTTATGTCAATATTAAACTTTTTTCTTGAATCTTTTAGATCTGAATATTCATACCACAATTAAGAGAATTACATTGAAATTATGCCAACTAGCATTCCACATCAAAAATTCTGTTTTTATCATTTACCTACTCGAGGACGAGCAGGAATTAAGCTTGGGGATGCTTGATACGTCTCCAACGTATCTATAATTTTTGATTGTTCCATGCTATATTATATTCTATTTTGGACATTATTGGGCTTTATTATACACTTTTATATTATTTTTGGGACTAACCTATTAACCGGAGGCCTAGCCCAGAATTGCTGTTTTTTGCCTATTTCAGAGTTTCCAGAAAAAGAATATCAAACGGAGTCCAAACGGAATGAAACCTTCGGGAACGTGATTTTCGGAACGAACGTGATCCAGAGGACTTGGACCCTACGTCAAGACATCAACCAGGAAGGCACGAGGTAGGGGGGCGCGCCCTCCACCCTCATGGGCCCCACGTTGCTCCACTGACGTACTTATTCCTCCTATATATACCTACGTACCCCCAAACTACCAGATACGGAGCCAAAAACCTAATTCCACCGCCGCAACCTTCTGTACCCGTGAGATCCCATCTTGGGGCCTTTTCCGGAGCTCCACCGGAGGGGGCATCGATCATGGAGGGCTTCTACATCAACACCATAGCCTCTCCGATGATGTGTGAGTAGTTTATCTCAGACCTTCGGGTCCATAGTTATTAGCTAGATGGCTTCTTCTCTCTTTTTGGATCTCAATACAATGTTCTCCCCTCTCTTGTGGAGATCTATTCGATGTAATCTTCTTTTGCGGTGTGTTTGTTGAGACCGATGAATTGTGGGTTTATGATCAAGTTTATCTATGAACAATATTTGAATCTTCTCTAAATTCTTTTATGTATGATTGGTTATCTTTGCAAGTCTCTTCGAATTATCAGTTTGGTTTGGCCTACTAGATTGATCTTTCTTGCAATGGGAGAGGTGCTTAGCTTTGGGTTCAATTTTGCGGTGTCCTTTCCCAGTGACAGTAGGGGTAGCAAGGCACGTATTGTATTGTTGCCATCGAGGATAACAAGATGGGGTTTATATCATATTGCATGAGTTTATCCCTCTACATCATGTCATCTTACTTAAAGCGTTACTCTGTTCTTTTGAACTTAATACTCCAGATGCATGCTGGATAGCGGTCGATGTGTGGAGTAATGGTAGTAGATGCAGGCAGGAGTCGGTCTACTTGTCTCGGACGTGATGCCTATATACATGATCATACCTAGATATTCTCATAATTATGCTCAATTCTGTCAATTGCTCAACAGTAATTTGTTTACCCACCGTAATACTTATGCTCTCGAGAGAAGCCACTAGTGAAACCTATGGCCCCGGGTCTATTTTCCATCATATTAATCTTCCAACACTTAGTTATTTCTTTGCCTTTTATTTTACTTTGCATCTTATCATAAAAATACCAAAAATATTATCTTATCATATCTATCAGATCTCACTTTCATAAGTGACCGTGAAGGGATTGACAACCCCTTTATTGCGTTGGTTGCGAGGATTTTATTTGTTTGTGTAGGTGCGAGGGACTCGTGCGTGGCCTCCTACTGGATTGATACCTTGGTTCTCAAAAACTGAGGGAAATACTTACGCTGCTTTACTGCATCACCCTTTCCTCTTCAAGGGAAAACCAACGTAGTGCTCAAGAGGTAGCAAGAAGGATTTCTGGCGCCGTTGCCGGGGAGGCTTACGCAAAGTCAAGTCAAGATTTGGACTCCCGACAACTAGCCATTTCTGGCGCCGTTGCTGGGGAGTCTACGCAAAAGTCAACATACCAAGTACCCATCACAAACCCTTATCTCCCGCATTAAATTATTTGCCATTTGCCTCTCGTTTTCGTCTCCCCCACTTCACCCTTGCCGTTTTATTCGCCCTCTCTTTTCCATTCGTCCTTTTGTTTGCTCGTGTTGCCATGTGCCTTCTATATTCTTGCATCTTCGCTTGCTGAAAATCTATTGATATGGATCCACTTAAAGTGTTCTACTTGGATCTTCTTCGATCCTTATGCGCTCGTGCTGAAACCCCAACTAGCCTAGTTGATGGGAAATCTTTAGATGAGCATGCTCATTTTGTGCGTCATCGTTTGTCTGAAAAAGGGAAGCTCTTATGGTATCATATAAATAGTTTGCTATGCTATGCTTGGAATCTTTGTGAAATGTGTGATTTTACTTGTTGCTCTAAGAACCCTAAAAAACACCTTCCCTACCTATGTGAGTTCAATGATAATGAAATCTTATCTTCTTATGCAAAGGGTGTTTATAGTTACTATGATATCGAACAAATTGAAGAATTTGTCGTTTTTAAGGGTGCTCATGAAGTTGCTTCTTTGATTGAAAAGTATGATTTTGCTCTCAACAAATCTGAAAATTCCGTCATACTTAAATATTGCAATGAAAACTTTGCTCATAATGTCTATGTCCAAGAATTTATTGAAAGAATGACCGTTGCTTTGGAAGAAAATAATGATATGCATGAATCTATAGATAATGATGATTCTGATGATTTGGTTGAAATATCCCTTTATGAACATGATGCTTGCTATTCTTGTGGCCATGATGCCAATATTTACGAAGAAGAATTTGCTATAGTTCCTTATGTTAAAAATGAGATCGTTGCTATTGCACCCATGCTTGATAGTTCCTTCGATGAAAAGCATGATTGCAATGATTTTACTATAAATTCTCTTGATGTCAATTGTGCTAATAATATGCAAAACCCTAAGCTTGGGGATGCTAGTTTTGCTATGTCCACTATTTGTTGCAATGATCATGATTGGGGTGATTTTTCTGATGATCTTGAAAATTTATTTAATCCCCATGATGAATATGAAATTGATAATATTGTTTGCAATAATATTGAAAGTGGGTTTGGAAGAGTGTCAACTTTAGATCCCACATATTTGGAGAATATTCAATCTTATGAAATTTTTGATAAAAGTGGGTTTGGAGAGGTCATGACTTTAGTTAATGTTAATCCCACTATTTCGGAAGAGTGTCAACTTTGCATGCATGTGGATCGTGTTGAAAATATTTTATATGATAGCTATATTGTTGAATTTGCTTATGATCCTACATGTAATTATTATGAGAGAGGAAAATATGGTTGTAGAAATTTTCATGTTACTAATCTACCTCTCGTCATGTTGAGATCGCTATTGTTTCCTTCCTCTTCCTCGCATATGCTAGTGTTTGCTTGCTATGATCAGTTGTTTGCTTATAAAATGCCTATGCATAGGAAGTATGTTAGACTTAGACGTGTTTATCACGTGTTTTATGATGTTCTCTTTGTGCTTCAATTCTTGTCTTTGATGTGAGCATCGTTAAATTTATCAATGCCTAGCTAGGGGCGTTAAACGATAGCGCTTGTTGGGAGGCAACCCAATTTTATTTTTAGTTTTTTGCTTTTTGCTTCTGTTTAGGAATAAATATTTTATCTAGCCTCTGGTTAGATGTATTTTTATGTTTTAATTAGTGTTTGTGCCAATTTAAACCTATAGGATCTTCTTGGATGATAATTATTTGATCTTGCTGAAAATTCCAGAAACTTTCTGTTCACGAAAATAATTGTTAAAAATCACCAGAACGTGATAAAATATTGATTCCAATTTCTTCTGATCAATAAACAAATTGTCTAGGTCGTCCTATTTTGGCTGAATTTTTGGAGTTCCAGAAGTTTGCGTTAGTTACAGATTACTACAGACTGTTCTGTTTTTGACAGATTCTGTTTTTCGTGTGTTGTTTGCTTATTTTGATGAATCTATGGCTAGTAAAATAGTTTATAAACCATAGAGAAGTTGGAATACAGTAGGTTTAACACCAATATAAATAAAGAATGAGTTCATTACAGTACCTTGAAGTGGTGTTTTGTTTTCTTTCGCTAACGGAGCTCACGAGATTTTCTGTTAAGTTTTGTGTTGTGAAGTTTTCAAGTTTTGGGTAAAAGATTTGATGGATTATGGAACAAGGAGTGGCAAGAGCCTAAGCTTGGGGATGCCCATGGCACCCCAAGATAATCTAAGGACACCTAAAAGCCAAAGCTTGGGGATGCCCCGGAAGGCATCCCCTCTTTCGTCTCCTTCCATCGGTAACTTTACTTGGAGCTATATTTTTATTCACCACATGATATGTGTTTTGCTTGGAGTGTCTTGTATTATTTGAGTCTTTATTTGTTAGTTTTCCACAATAATCCTTGCTGTACACACCTTTTGAGAGAGACACACTTGATTCGGAAATTGTTAGAATACTCTATGTGCTTCACTTATATCTTTTGAGTTATATAGTTTTTGCTCTAGTGCTTCACTTATATCTTTTAGAGCACGGTGGTGGATTTGTTTTATAGAAATTATTGTTCTCTCATGATTCACTTAGATTATTTTGACAGTCCTATAAAACAGCGTGGTAATTATGATAGGCATTCAAGATTAGTAAAAAAATTCTTATGAGTATGTTGAATACTATGAGAAGTTTGATGCTTGATAATTGTTTTGAGATATGGAGATGGTGATATTAGAGTCATGATAGTTGAGTAGTTTTGAATTTGAGAAATACTTGTGTTAAAGTTTGTGATTCCCGTAGCATGCACGTATGGTGAACCGTTATGTGATTAAGTCGGAGCATGATTTATTTATTGATTGTCTTCCTTATGAGTGGCGGTCGGGGACGAGCGATGGTCTTTTCCTACCAATCTATCCCCCTAGGAGCATGCATGTAATAGTTTGCTTCGATAACTTGTAGATTTTTGCAATAAGTATACGAGTTCTTTATGAATAATGTTGAGTCCATGGATTATACACACTTTCTTCCTTCCACCATTGCTAGCCTCTCTAATACCGCGCACTTTTCGCCGGTATCATACACCCACCATATACCTTCCTCAAAAAAGCCACCATACCTACCTATCATGGCATTTCCATAGCCATTCCGAGATATATTGCCATGCAACTTACCACCGTTCCGTTTATTATGACACGCTCCATCATTGTCATATTGCTTTGCATGATCATGTAGTTGACATTGTATTTGTGGCAAAGCCACGTTCATAATTCTTTCATACATGTCACTCTTGATTCATTGCATATCCCGGTACACCGCCGGAGGCATTCACATAGAGTCATATTTTGTTCTAAGTATTGAGTTGTAATTGTTGAGTTGTAAGTAAATAAATGTGTGATGATCATCATTTTTTAGAGCATTGTCCCAAGTGAGGAAAGGATGATGGAGACTATGATTCCCCCACAAGTCGGGATGAGACTCCGGACTAAAAAAAAAAGGCCATAAAAAAAGAGAAAAGGCCCCAAAAAATGAGAGAAAAAGAGAGAAGGGACAATGTTACTATCCTTTTACCACACTTGTGCTTCAAAGTAGCACCATGATCTTTATGATAGAGAGTCTCCTATGATATCACTTTCATATACTAGTGGGAAATTTTCATTATAGAACTTGGCTTGTATATTCCAATGATGGGCTTCCTCAAAATGCCCTAGGTCTTCGTGAGCAAGCGAGTTGGATGCACACCCACTTAGTTTCTTTTGTTGAGCTTTCATATACTTATAGCTCTAGTGCATCCGTTGCATGGCAATCCCTACTCACTCACATTGATATCTATTAATGGGCATCTCCATAGCCCGTTGATACGCCTAGTTGATGTGAGACTATCTTCTCCTTTTTTGTCTTCTCCACAACCACCATTCTATTCCACATATAGTGCTATGTCCATGGCTCACGCTCATGTATTGCGTGAAGATTGAAAAAGTTTGAGAACATCAAAAGTATGAAAGAATTGCTTGGCTTGTCATCGGGGTTGTGCATGATTTAAATACTTTGTGTGGTGAAGATAGAGCATAGCCAGACTATATGATTTTGTAGGGATAACTTTCTTTGGCCATGTTATTTTGAGGAGACATAATTGCTTAGTTAGTATGCTTGAAGTATTATTATTTTTATGTCAATATTAAACTTTTGTCTTGAATCTTTCGGATCTGAATATTCATACCACAATTAAGAGAATTACATTGAAATTATGCCAACTTGCATTCCACATCAAAAATTCCGTTTTTATCATTTACCTACTCGAGGACGAGCAGGAATTAAGCTTGGGGATGCTTGATACGTCTCCAACGTATCTATAATTTTTGATTGTTCCTTGCTATATTATATTCTGTTTTGGACATTATTGGGCTTTATTATACCCTTTTATATTATTTTTGAGACTAACCTATCAACCGGAGGCCCATCCCAGAATTGCTGTTTTTTGCCTATTTCAGAGTTTCACAGAAAAAGAATATCAAACGGAGTCCAAACGGAATGAAACCTTCGGGCACGTGATTTTTGGAACGAACGTGATCCAGAGGACTTGGACCCTACGTCAAGACATCAACCACGAAGGCACGAGGTAGGGGGCGCGCCTACCCCCCGAGGCGCGCCCTCCATCCTCGTGGCCCCCCACGTTGCTCCACCGACGTACTTCTTCCTCCTATATATACCTATGTACCCCCAAAGTACCAGATACGGAGCCAAAAACCTAATTCCACCGCCGCAACCTTCTGTACCCGTGAGATCCCATCTTGGGGCCTTTTCCGGGGCTCCACCGGAGGGGGCATCGATCACGGAGGGCTTCTACATCAACACCATAGCCTCTCCGATGATGTGTGAGTAGTTTACCTCAGACCTTCAGGTCCATAGTTATTAGCTAGATGGCATCTTCTCTCTTTTTGGATCTCAATACAATGTTCTCCCCCTCTCTTGTGGAGATCTATTCGATGTAATCTTCTTTTGTGGTGTGTTTGTTGAGACCGATGAATTGTGGGTTTATGATCAAGTTTATCTATGAACAATATTTGAATCTTCTCTAAATTCTTTGATGCATGATTGGTTATCTTTGCAAGTCTCTTCGAATTATCAGTTTGGTTTGTCCTACTAGATTGATCTTTCTTGCAATGGGAGAAGTGCTTAGCTTTGTGTTCAATCTTGCGGTGTCCTTTCCCAGTGATAGTAGGGGCAGCAAGGCACGTATTGTATTGTTGCCATCGAGGATAACAAGATGGGGTTTATATCATATTGCATGATTTTATCCCTCTACATCATGTCATCTTACTTAAAGCGTTACTCTATTCTTTTGAACTTAATACTCTAGATGCATGCTGGATAGCGGTTGATGTGTGGAGTAATAGTAGTAGATGCAGGCATGAGTCGGTCTACTTGTCTCGGACGTGATGCCTATATACATGATCATACCTAGATATTCTCATAATTATGCTCAATTCTGTCAATTGCTCAACAGTAATTTGTTTACCCACCATAATACTTATGCTCTCGAGAGAAGCCACTAGTGAAACCTATGGCCCCGGGGTCTATTTTCCATCATATTAATCTTCCAACACTTAGTTATTTCTTTTGCCTTTTATTTTACTTTGCATCTTATCATAAAAATACCAAAAATATTATCTTATCATATCTATCATATCTCACTTACGTAAGTGCCGTGAAGGGATTGACAACCCCTTTATTGCGTTGGTTGCGAGGATTTTATTTGTTTGTGTAGGTGCGAGGGACTCGTGCGTGGCCTCCTACTGGATTGATACCTTGGTTCTCAAAAACTGAGGGAAATACTCACGCTGCTTTACTGCATCACCCTTCTCTTCAAGGGAAAACCAACGCAGTGCTCAAGAGGTAGCAGCGTCGCGCAAAGGACTCACCCAACCTCGCTCCGGCAATGCCGCCTTCCTTTTCGGCCTTCAGGCAGCTGCTTGCACGCCAAAGGGGACCTCTTGAGCATCGCGCCTCAGGAGATCTTACCGAACCTTGGGCCGCTCACCTCCTGGCCTTGACCATGGCATCGCGACCTGGCATACCAGCGACGGCGGAAGCTTTCCTGGGGACTGGGACCTGCCGGCGTAGAGCACTGAGCTACCGTGAGAACGAAAAGGGGGAATAATGCCAGAGCGAGGCACGCAGCTGCAACCTTAAACCAGGAGTAATAAACACCGGAGCAAAAGCATTACAAGTTTTTTTACATACCCCCACGGGGTTTGTCTCGATTCCACGCAGGGAACAAAAGAAGAAAGATCTCAAGGAGCCCTGGCTACGGGCATCGCCGTAGACGCCATCATCAACAGTGGGCCGCGTAAGGCCGATGCCAACCCCATCCAGATCATCGTTGACACCGAGCGGATGCCACTGCCGCACTCCGGGCATGGCGAGAACTCGGAGGCACGTAGCTGTCGTCGCTTGACTCCGGAGACTCGCTAGGCTCGGGAGAGTCGCTGGACTCCCTGGAGTCGTCGCTGCTGCTAGAGGAGCTGTCGGCAGGACCGGAGGCAGGCTCAATGCCCGCAGCCACGCCGTTCTTGCGGCTTCCCCCGGGCAGCACTCCAGGCGGCGGCCTTCCTCGTTGAAGACCTTGAAGAACAGCATGGAGGCGACGTCATAATTGAAGTGGATGGCGAGGGCCCCCTCCGCGCGGCAGGCGCGGGCGACCTCGCCCCATCCTCGGGTCATGAAGATTTTGCCCGGGGACGACCTCGACCTCCGCCCCCGCGGCCAGACTACATCACCCGGCGTGCTGCAGCCACAACTCGAGTGACCCCCTCGGCGGCATCTCCTCGGCGAAGAACCGTGGGAGCTGGATCCACGTGCACGGTGTCATTGCTGCCCACACTACGAACTCGCATGAGGAGCCTTCAGCATGGGTTCGCGGGCCAACAGCCCGCGCGACCTCGGCCTGGCCACCTCGGTTGCGGCTCGTACGGTGTTGGGCGCCGCCACCCCTCCGGAGCCTTGCGCTTGGGCGTACAGAGGGAGCGGGAAGCCAGGCCGAGGCCGCTTGTACCAAGGACGCGATGCCCCCGGCCTCTCGCCGGCATCGCGGGCGCGGCTAAGCCTCTTCTTCGGCGGGAGCAGCCCCTGCTCCTCACAGGGGGTTTCCCCTTCTCCGCTGCGGAGAACCTCCTGATCGGCGCCATGGGTGCTACCGCAAGATGGCAAGGCAAAGAGGAAGAAGAAGGAGCGGGCGACAATAAGAAGGAGATGAGCAAAGGGGGCTCCGCCCCTCTTCTCATTTATAGCCGGGAGGAGGCCAACCGCCGGCCTCCATGATCGCATGCAATGATGGTTTTTCTTTGCATGCAGCAGGGTCTCGTCAAGTCGAATGGTTGCTGAGGCAGTGCATGGGGAAATGGAGACGCCAACGTCCCATCAATCGCCACGCGTCGACCGAGGCCGCAGGCGGTTAGGGCCTGCGGCGCTCCGCACTTGCCCTTTGGCTTCCGCTCGAAGCCAAGTTCGAGCACGCCTTGGGCCCGGGGGCTACTGTCGGCATCCTGGGATTGGGGGTACCCAGGCTTGCCTGCCTGCGGCCCACGGCGTGGCTCCGTCAATGGCCCGGTACGGCCCAGCTTCAATAACAACTGCCCAAGACCTTCGCGAGGGGCCAAGCCTCGCGAGGTGGATGACACCAAGACCTCCTTGGGGCGGCCTCACCAGGCTGGCTACCGAGGAGTGGAGATATCTATGCAAGGTGCACCTCCTGAGGTTCATATGACGTGAGCCATGACGACCAAGGCCAGGCGGGCACCAGCGGGCGCAGTGTACCAATTTCCTCTTTGGTGCTAAGGAGGCAAGCGCAGGCGCGGGGTCCCGAGGAATCAAGCAAAGGTTTCCATATCGGTGCAACGACACCAAGACCACCAGGACGGCAGGACGGAGGTCATCGCGGAGCCCACCGCGGTGTCACCACCAGAGGCTTTTGCAGGCGAAGACTACTTTTGTCACGATAACTTGTACTAGTTGTCTCCCTTCGAATTTGGCCATTGTGGGATCCCTTCCTGCCTACATTAGGGAAGAGGACCGAGGCCACTATAAATAGGACTTAGCCACTGATGTGGCTTGAATCTACGTCGGTATTTCCCCAAAGAGGAAGGGATGATGCAACACATCGGCGGTAGGTATTTCCCTCAGATGTGAAACCAAGGTTATCGAACCAGTAGGAGAACCAAGCAACACAACGTAAACAACACCGGCACACAAATAACAACTTCTCGCAACCCGACGTGTAAAAGGGGTTGTCAATCCCTTTCGGGTCGCGGCGCCCCAAGATGGGCAAGAGGCGTGAATAAAATTGTAGTAGGTTGATAGATCGAATGCCGAATAAAATAAATAAGAATAAATTGCAGCAAGGTATTTTTGTATTTTTTGTTTAATAGATCTGAAAATAAAAGCAAAGTAAAATAGATCGCAAAGGCAAATAATATGAGAAAGAGACCCGGGGGTCGTAGGTTCACTAGTGGCTTCTCTCGATAAAAATAGCAAACGGTGGGTGAATAAATTACTTTGGGCAATTGATAGAACTTCAAATAATCATGACGATATCCAGGCAATGATCGTTACATAGGCATCACGTCCAAGATTACTAGACCGACTCCTGCCTGCATCTACTACTATTACTCCATACATCGACCGCTATCCAGCATGCATCTAGTGTATTAAGTTCATGGAGAAACAGAGTAATGCAATAAGAACGATGACATGATTTAGACAAGATCTGTCTATGTAGAGATAGACCCCATCGTTTTGTCGTTAGTAGCAACGATACATACGTGTCGGTTCCCTTTCTGTCACTGGGATCAAGCACCGTAAGATCAAACCCACTACAAAGCACCTCTTTCCATTGCAAGATAAATAGATCAAGTTGGCCAAACAAAACCCAAATATCGGAGAAGAAATACGAGGCTATAAGCAATCATGCATAAAAGAGATCAAAGAAACTCAAATACTTTCACGGATATAAAAAGATAGATCTGATCATAAACTCAAAGTTCATTGATCCCAACAAACAGACCGCAAAAAGAGTTACATCATATGGATCTCCAAGCGACCATTGTATTGAGAATTCAGCGAGAGAGAGGAAGCCATCTAGCTACTAACTACAGACCCAAAGTTCTACAAATAACTACTCATGCATCATCGGAGAGGCACCAATGGAGGTGGTGAACCCCATCTGAGATGGTGTCTAGATTGGATCTGGTGTTTCTGGACTTTGCGGTGGCTGGAATTGATTTTCGTCGACTCCTCTAGGGTTTCTGGAATATTGGGGTATTTATAGAGCAAAGAGGTGGTCCGGGGGCACCCGAGGTGGGCACAACCCACCAGGGCGCGCTTGGGCCTCCTGGCGTGCCCTGGTGGGTTGTGCTCTCCTCGGAGCAACCCCAGGCGCAGCCAGGGCCCATTATGTGTCTTCTCGTCCATAAAAAATCTCCATAAAGTTTCGTTGCATTTGGACTCCATTTGGAATTGATTTCCTGCGGTGTAAAAAACATGTAGAAAATAGCAACTGCCACTTGGCACTGTGTTAATAGGTTAGTACCAAAAAATGATATAAAATGACTATAAAATGATTATAAAACATCCTAGATTGATACTATAACAGCATGGAACAATCAAAAATTATAGATACGTTGGAGACGTACCAGCATCCCCAAGCTTAACTCCTACTCATCATCGAGTAGGTAAGTGAGAAAAACAGAATTTTTTATGTGGAATGCTACCTATCATGTCATATCATATTTCTTTTCTTCATAGCATGGACATTTGGACTTTTATATTGTTCGAAGCAATAGTCTAGTTTTGACATGATAACTTAAATACTCAAGCATATCAACAAGCAACCATGTCTTTCAAAATATCAACGCTAAGATAAGCTATCCCTAGCCCATCATGCTCAATCATTGATCCATTCATGAAACACACTCGCATATTAGCTACACCCAATACTCAAGTACGATCATATTGCCTCCTAGTTGGTGCTTTTATAAGAGAAGATGGAGACTCGAACTCAAAAATAAAAATTGCATAAAGTAAAAGAAAGGCCCTTCGCAGAGGGAAGTAGGGATTTGTAGAGGTGCCAAAGCTCAAAGCGAAAAATCGAGAGATAAAAACATTTTGGGAGGTATATCCTTCCCACCAACGAAAATGACTTAGAGTTCCAAAACACTTTCCATCCTAGATATATCATAGGCGGTTCCAAAACAGAAAATAAAGTTTATTCGTTTTTCAACCATACTTTCACTTTCCATGGCTAGCCGTATCCATGGTTGCCTTCCATACCAACACTTTCCAAGGAATTTATTATTGGACAACATAAAGTAAATTCATTTTTCATTTCGGGACTGGGCATCCCTAATACCTTTTCCTTACTCTCGTGCAATGACAAGTCAATAAACACTCATCGTGAGAATAACACATCTAGCATGGAAAATATTAGCCACCCCTCACCGTTCCGTGAGCAAAACGAACACACAAAAGAGAAGTGTATTTTGAAAATTAGAGATGTCACATACAAATTTGCTTAGAACGGCAAAAGAATACCGCATATAGGTAGATATAGAGAACTCATGTGGCAAAACTGGTTTAAAGGTTTTTGGATGCACAAGTAGAGATCATACTTAGTGCAAAATGAAGGCTAGCAAAAGATTGAGAAGCGACGAACCAAGAAACGAATAATCCCGTAAGCGAGCATTAAGAATAATTAACACCGAATAATGCACCACAAGTACGATATAATTTCGTTGCATAATTATTGACTTTCATGCTTGCATAGGGAATCACAAACCTTAACACCAATATTCTTACTAAAGCATATTTACTCATCAA
The DNA here is from genome assembly GCF_018294505.1 of Triticum aestivum. Taxonomy (NCBI): domain Eukaryota; kingdom Viridiplantae; phylum Streptophyta; class Magnoliopsida; order Poales; family Poaceae; genus Triticum; species Triticum aestivum. The sequence continues at coordinate 296,828,257 of NC_057805.1, read as the reverse complement.
CGTAACTCACATATCACATCATCATATCTCAAAACTATTACTAAGAATAAAGTTTATTTTGTCCAATGATCTTCATGAAAGTTTTTATTATATCCTTCTTGGATATCTATCACTTTGGAACTAATTTTCATATGTTGCTTTTGATAAGCTCAAACAAATATAAGTGAAGATCATGAGCATAATTTTTCTTTCTTTCTCTAAAATTAATTTAAGTGAAGCAAGAGAAAATTTCTTGCAAATTTTACTAACTCTCAAATAAATCTAAGTGAAGCAAGAGAGCATTTCTTCAAAAATACTAAAGCACACCATGCTCAAAAAGATATAAGTGAAGCACTAGAGCAAGTCCATAGCTCATAAAAATTTAAGTGAAACATAGAGAGCAATCCTAACAAGTCATGACATAATTTTGGCTCTCTCAAATAGGTGTGTCCAGCAAGGAATCAAGACTTAAAAAAACAAGCAAAGACTCATATCATACAAGACGCTCCAAGCAAAACACATAGTATGTGATGAATAAAAATATAGCTTCGAGTAAAATACCGATGGTCGTTAGAAGAAAGAGGGGATGCCACTCGGGGCATCCCCAAGCTTAGTTGCTTGCTCTCTTTTGGATAATAGCTTGGGATGCTGGGGAATCCCCAAGCTTAGGCTCTTCTTACTCCTTATTCCTTCATCCATCATAAGATAACCCAAAACTTGAAAACTTCAATCACACAAACTCAACAAAACCTACGTGAGATCCGTTAGTAAAAAAGCAAATCACTACTATAAATATTGTACCAAACCAATTCATATTTTGGTTTTGCATTATATCTAATGTATTCCAACTTTTCTATGGCAAAAACTCATCAAAGAAAACCATAGAGCCATCAAAATAAGCACACAACGCAAAGAAAACAGAATCTGTCAAAACAGAACAGTGTGTAGCAATCTGACTATTTCGAAAACTTCTGGAACTCATAAAATTCTCAAAAATTAGGAAGACCTGAGCAATTTGTATATTAATCTACTACAAAAAGAATTTTCATTTTAGCACGCTCTAGTAAAAAATGAGAACTGTTTTTGTGAGAGCAAAAGTTTCTGTTTTTTCAGCAAGATGAAACAACTATCCCCCAAGAAGATCCTAAAGGCTTTACTTGGCACAAACACTAATTAAAACACAAAAATCACAATCATAACAGTAGAATAATTGTGCTAACACTCAAGAACAGAAAGCAAAAAGCAAAAATAAAATTTATTCATTGGGTTGCCTCCCAACAAGCGATATAGTTTTACGCCCTTAGCTAGGCATAAAGCAAGGATCTAAGTTTTGTCGTCTTTGTTCTTTTGAGAACAAAAGGAAAATTTCCTATCAATGGAATTTAATTTTCTATTTTGTGAAAGCACATGGCCATGGATAGCAGAAGAAAGATTAAGCACGTTGCGAAAATTTGTATCTAAACTGGCCTTCATCTCTTTAATTATTTCATTTTGATAAAAACACATAAGGGTAGTTGATTCCACATTTTCTCCTTTGGGGTGCCCAAATATATCTTTCATATTTTCATAAGTATCAACGACATCCCCTTCAAGAAAACCGTTTTCAAATATAGAATCCAAAACTTGCTTGAAGGAGGAAGGTAAACCAACATAAAAACTTTTCAAGTATATCTCTATCTGATATTGGGGCACATAGCTAGCTCGAATTCTCAAAAGCCTATCCCAAGCATCTTTCAAAGATTCATCAAGTAAATAACGAAAAATTCCAGGATCATCTTCATCACAATGGTTAAGATTTTCCTTAACAACCCCGGTAGATCCTTCCATAGCATCATTGTTTATGAGCTTAGAGAGGACAGAGGGGCTATCCAAAGCATTAAAACTCGGGAGAAAACCCTTAGCCCTATTAAGATCGGTCATGGCGAGAAAACGACAAACGAAAAAGAGGGGCGAATAAAATGGCAAATTTTTGTGAAGTGGGGGAGAGGAAAATGAGAGGCGAATGGAAAATAATGTAAATTGCGAGGAGATGAAATTTGTGATTAGGAACCTGGTATATGTTGAAGATCATCCCAGGCAGCGGCGCCAGAAATTCCTTTTGATGCGGCTTGAAGCTACGTCGGTATTTCCCCAAAGAGGAAGGGATGATGCACACAACGGCGGTAGGTATTTCCCTCAGATGTGAAACCAAGGTTATCGAACCAGTAGGAGAACCAAGAAACACAACGTAAATAGCACCTGCACACAAATAACAACTTCTCGCAACCCGGCGTGTAAAAGGGGTTGTCAATCCCTTTCGGGTAGCGGCGCCCCAAGATGGGCAAGAGGATGTGAATAAAACTGTAGTACATTGATAGATCGAACGCCAAATAAAATAAATAAGAACAAATTGCAGCAAGGTATTTTTGTATTTTTGGTTTAATAGATCTGAAAATAAAAGCAAAGGAAAATAGATCGCAAAGGCAAATAATATGAGAAAGAGACCCGGGGGCCGTAGGTTTCACTAGTGGCTTCTCTCGAGAAAAGCAAACGGTGGGTGAACAAATTACTGTTGGGAAATTGATAGAAATTCAAATAATCATGAAGATATCTAGGCAATGATCATTACATAGGCATCACGTCCAAGATTAGTAGCCGACTCCTGCCTGCATCTACTACTATTACTCCACACATCGACCGCTATCCAGCAGCATGCATCTAGTGTATTAAGTTCATGGAGAAACAGAGTAATGCAATAAGAATGATGACATGATGTAGACAAGATCTATCTATGTAGAGATAGACCCCATCGTTTTATCCTTAGTAGCAACGATACATACGTGTCGGTTCCCTTTCTGTCACTGGGATCAAGCACCGTAAGATCGAACCCACTACAAAGCACCTCTTCCCATTGCTAGATAAATAGATCAAGTTGTCCAAACAAAACCCAAATATCGGAGAAGAAATACGAGGCTATAAGCAATCATGCATAAAAGAGATCAAAGAAACTCAAATACTTTCATGGATATAAAAAGATAGATATGATCATAAACTCAAAGTTCATCAATCCCAACAAACACACCGCAAAAAGAGTTACATCATATGGATCTCCAAGAGACCATTGTATTGAGAATTCAGCGAGAGAGAGGAAGCCATCTAGCTACTAACTACGGGCCCGAAGGTCTACAAAGAACTACTCACGCATCATCGGACAGGCACCAATGGAGGTGGTGAACCCCATCCGAGATGGTGTCTAGATTGGATCTGGTGGTTCTGGACTCTGCGGCGGCTGGAATTGATTTTCGTCGACTCCTCTAGGGTTTCTGGAATATTGGGGTATTTATAGAGCGAAGAGGCAGTCCCGGGGGCACCCGAGGTGGGCACAACCCACCAGGGCGCGCCTGGGCCTCCTGACGCGCCCTGGTTGGTTGTGCTCTCCTCGAAGCACCCCCCAGGCGTAGCCAGGGCCCATTATGTGTCTTTTGGTCTATAAAAAATCTCCATAAAGTTCTGTTGCATTTGGACTTTGTTTGGTATTGATTTCCTGCGATGTAAAAAACATGTGGAAAACAGCAACTGGCACTTGGCACTATGTCAATAGGTTAGTACCAAAAATGATATAAAATGACTATAAAATGATTATAAGACATCCAGGATTAATAATATAACAACATGGAACAATACAAAATTATAGATACGTTGGAGACGTATCAACTACCACCATAGAAAGGGGTCGAATTCCACCGAGACAGGGGGGATCATTCAGATCACCCTCTCATCCACCAGCTCATTGAGCTCAAGAACACCTCACCTCCTGAGGCTGTTCAACCATTGTACTAGTTCATCCTGAGCCCCTCGAGGCAATCCACCACAAAGCTGGAGTAGGGTATTACACCACAAGGTGGCCCGAACCAGGGTAAACTGTTGTGTCTCTTGTTCGTTGGGTTCGCTTAGCTAGGCCTTGGGTTCGGTGAGCGGGCAGACTAGCGAAGACGAGTTCTTCGCACGCACCCCAAAGTTCGAACCTCTCAATGGTCCACGGAACCCCGAATCCGACAACTGAACCCTGATCGATCCCTTGCTGTTAACTGAAACCGAGTGATTCCTTCGCTACTGCTGCTATCTGAAGCTGATCGAAGCTGCCTCTTGATGAACAGTTCCCGGTGGGGATTGGATGAAAAGTTCTCGGTGGGGGTTGGATGAACAGGATCCTGTGGTAGTAGAGGCCGTTGCCGCTGGATGAACAGGTCCCCGATGGAGGAGGCGTGGGGGTGGATGAGCAGTAGCCGGTGGAGGGACCCCTTACGTGGAGGGCTGGTTGAACAGGACCCCGTGGAGAGGCTGGTTGAACAGGACCCCGTGGAGGGCTGGTTGAACAATAGCCGGTGGAGGCTGGATGAACAGGCCCCGTGGAGGGCTCGATGAACAGTAGCTGGGGAGGCTGGATGAACAGGACCCCATGGATGAACAATAACTGGTGGAGGCTTGAGGAAGTCGACGGTGGAGGCTGGAGGAAGTCGACGGTGGATGAACAGTAGCCCGTGGAGACCCGTTTTGCGGTATGCTACACCCCTCCCGATCAACAGGACCCCGTTTCGACCGTAGGCGCTCCAACACTAGCCCGTTTCCTCCGTTTAGCGGTACGCCACACCCCTCCCGATCAACAGGACCCCATTTCGACCGTACGCGGTCGAACACAAGTCTGTTTCCTCCGCTTTGCGGTATGCCAGACCCTTCCCGATGAACAGGACCTCGTTTCGACCGTACGCGATCAAATAGAAGGCCCGTTTCCTCCATTCTGCGGTACACAAGACCTCGTTTCGGCTGCTCTGTCCAAGCCGGTTGGCTCCCGAGGAACACGACGTATTTTGTTGCCTCCCTATGAACACGACGCATTCTGTTGCCTTCCCATGAACACGACCCAGTTTCTCCGTTCTGACCCAGCCGGTTGGCTTGCGATGAACAGGATTAGTTGTTGTACGTGTTAGAGACCCCGCCCATATGTACGTACGTAGCCGTATTTACTATCTTGCAGTGTGGCCATACGTACGTGTACACGATATAGACGGGACTGTGTGACATGCTACGTCGGCGCCTCTACTTCAACACGTGCTGCTCCATACTCGGCCATGATACGTCGCTGCAGAGACACTGATCGACCGCTATGTACGTACACGTTCGCGGTCGGACAGATAACGCTACCTTCGCTTCAACCTGGTGGGTCCCAGCTGTCAGGGGGTAAGAAGGCCGTTCCTTCTATGCGAAGATAAAGCCGGTGGGTCCCAGCTGTCAGGGGGATGTTTTTTTTTCGTGAAATACAGAGGCCCTTCCGGTAGGTCCGAGGTGTCAGGTGGAGGTATCATTATATTGCGCGTAATAAGGAGGCAGTTCCTTGCATGTGGCCATGGACCCATCTGTCAGCCTCTCCACTTACAGTCCTCTTCTGATGGCTGTTGTTTCTTGACCGTGTTGACGATGCCGTACCGCCCGAGAACACCAATGTTGTGGACGATGGCGCGACCTAGGAAGGGAATGACCCGGAGCCGGGGTATACGCAGCAGTGGATGCCCACGCGGAGGGGAGTACGAGGGTTGACTGCTTCGGCTGCGGTTTGAGGCTGCCGTCTCCGGAGAATAACAGGGGGTGTGGGTGAGTAGAGGGAAGGCCTGGCCAGTAGTAGTATGGTCGGGCAGTGAGGCCTGCGCGGCAGCACAGCCGGCCACAGGAGGCTGGAGCCGGCGGTACGGCAGGCGCAGGTTTGGGCGGCTGGAGCAACAAGACCAGAGGTTGAACACGCAGCTTGGCCATTGGATTAACATCCAACGGTCAGTGCAGCTAGAATCGTTTATTGACTAAGTTGACAAAGCCCTGCGAATGTGTTAACTTAGTAGGCCCACAAGTCAGCCTCCAAATCTGGTGGATCCCAGCTAGCAGGGGGAATCAATTTTTTCGCGTAATAAGGTGGCACTTCCTTGTGTGCGAAGATGTTTTCTGGGTTTTTTATTTCTTCTTTTTCGAGTTAGAATAAAAAGAAAAAAATTTAGGATCTTCGGTACAATCTATATTTTTACAAAAAGGATCATAATAAAGCTGGTGGGTCCCAGCTGTCAGGGAGAGGAAACTTTTTATTTCCGCGTAATAAAGGAAGCACTTCCTTGCGTGCGAAGATGTAGCTGGTGGGTTAAACCTGTCAGGGGGAGAAATTATTTGTTTTCGCATAATATGGGGGCTTTTGCTGCGTGCGACCATGGGCCATGTGGGTCCCTACTGTCAGCCAATCCACGTACATGCCTCATCCGATGGTTGTCGTTTGTTGACAACGTTGACCACGCTGCACCGAGAGAACCAATGCAGTGAAGGATGGCGAGTATTATGAAGGGAACGGCCCGGAGCCAGCGAAGACATAACGGTGGATGCCCACGCGGAGGGGAGTATGAGGGTTCGCTGGTTCGGCTGCAGTGTGAGGCTATCATCGCCGGTGAAGAATATGAGGTGTTGGTGAGTAGAGGAATGGCCTGGACGGTGTTTGGGAGTAGAGTGGGCCAGTGAAGCCTGCACGGCAGCACAGCCGACCACGGGAGGCGGTAGCAGGCGGTACTACCGGCGGTGGTTTGGGCGGCAGAAGCAAGAATATCCGAGATTGAAGAAGCACTACAGCCGTTGGATGGGCATCCAACGGCCACTGCTGCTAGAATCGTGTCTTGACTATAAGTTTACAAAGCCTTCTGTACGCCTTAGTAGGCCCACAAGCCTTCCATATGCGTCAATGACTATAATTCTCAAAAAAAATGTAGGCCCACAAGTGAGCATCACATCTGTGGCAGAGAACATATAGCCCATTTGCGATTTGTAATAGTGTACAGCCCATTTTTGAATTCTATTGGAATTTACTACAACCCATTTACAGTCTGTTAAAATTACAGCCCATTTTCTAGCCAGGACAACGATTAATAATTTCAACCAAACTCTCAAAACAGAATTCAACCAAAAATCCCACATTTGGATGGGATCCAAAAAAAATTATCCCGAAATTTCGAGTCATATTAAATATAATTTCAAAATGAATTTGTATTAGGTAAAAATCTAAAGAAATACTACGCGCGCAATAAGTAATGAAATTTAAATTTCCAAATTCAAACAATAATATTTTTGAAACTAATTACCTGCTTGGTGCGTTTTTGTATATTTACAGCTCAGTTTTTATAATTACATCCCATTTATTATTTCTTAAAGCCCATTTTCTTGTTAGGCCTAATGCATCCCTCATAGGAAAGATTTGCAGCCCAACGGGGCGGAGAATAACAAGTTGACCTGGGTTGGGTATTCCGCAAAAAAAGTATAGCTGGGCTAGCCATTTTCACCTTGAAAAAATAATATCTGGGCTGGATATTTGGTCGACATAAAATAATAGCCTAGGCTAGACGGGCCACAGCCCGCCCAATTGATACCCTGCTCCTCTGAACAACAACAAAAATATTGCTCAAGAAAAAATCTGCTTACACCTAAAAACAAATACTGCTCGAGCTGCTGGGTCCCAACTATCGGCCGCTCCTTGTGCAATTCTCTCGTTTATTGACTATATAGGTTGACGATGGTGTGGGATTGTGATGTCAGGAAACTAGGAGGAATCAAAAAAATGTATAGTTGTATATAATAAGGAGGAACTTACGTATGTACGACTATGGCCCTAGTGGGTCCCCACTGTCATCCTGTCCAAATAAAGTCATCTCCTAATTCCTCATGTTCGTTGACCATGTTGATAATGCTCGGCGCCACGGCGAGCGCAACAACTCGAAGGACGACGGAGAGGGCCTCGCGGGCGCTACAGTTGGTTTGATACAGCACCAGCAGCTCATTCAGGAAGCCAGGATCATTGGACACCTATGAGCACCTTCGAGAGACTGAGACGACATGAAACGGTAAGGCCGCGCTTGGGAACTCTGTATTGTTTCACACCTGTATTAAGATACAAGTGTAATTTACTCGTCATCGGAAACACTGCGTAAAATACAGGCGTAATGAAACCGAGGGCCCGAGGTCTGTAACGAAAACCGGCGAGTTATGCGTGTAATTTGAGAGACTAGTGTATATTATACTAGTCGAAATCGACCAACCAATCACTTCGCCCAAGACCGTCTACTTTTATTTACAAGCGTCAGTTTTACAAGCGGTTTTGGTTGGAGAACGATGATCCAGTCATGGCCTAAGATGATGAGTTGGTCGGAAGATCATATGGTTTCACCTATAACCTACCTGAGTTGTCGTATTGGCTATAAATGAAACATAAGACAATGAACTTCTTAAGCACAGAAACAACAGAAGAGGATGATCTTCTTAACATGCAAATCATGGGCATTAGATCAACATGCAAAACAATATGAAGCAGTATTCTCAGGAGGCACGGTGAGCAGCTCGTGATGCCGCATGCCACAGCATTCCAAGCTCAACTTTGCAATCAAACTCACAAGGCCTGGCATTACATAGACAACATTCAGAACAATCTCTTAAAATACCTTACATAAGTCAACATTCATGTGACTATGCATCTCAGCAGAGTAAATATTTACTTCTGAACTGAAGACGTGAATAGGAAAAAACGATCGATGTTGCTCGCAGCAAAGGGCGTCCCACTCAAAAATATCAAACTAATGTCTTCTTGCTAAATTCAATGATTAAACTTTGACAAGCTTTTCCCATTCAAAATATGTAATGCCTATGATTGTGGAACGGGCAGGGTTTGTCATCTGATAGTCCGGTGGCTCAAGGTGACGGCGAATGATTAGAGAACAATTCGATGTATTGTGCATGATGAAGTGTTATGGAGGACATGAACCATCTGAACATTTTGTGCAGTTCCACTAAAATCAAGCTGAGTATCCCTGTGGATTTTGTATTTATATGCTGCAAGAAAACAAAGACACATCAGCACACACATGAATATTGGCCCCAGTGTCAACCCACCAATCGGTGGACTAACAAACTGAAAGTAAGGTAAACACATTACCATACCCAGATGCCCCATCATTGTTGCTTAGAGTGACATTGACAGACTTGGAGTCCTGTCCTGGCTTCTTGTACTTGTTTGGGCACTTGTTTGCCCAGTGTTCCTCCGAACCACAAGTAAAGTAGCCATCTCTCCTTTTGTCTTTCTTCTTACCCTTCTTAAAGGTAGTATTCTGCCTTGAAGACGTTGGTAGCTCCATTCAGACGGGCATGGTTTTTCATCAGTTTGCACACTGAAATGGAACATGGAGCCGGATTAACCAGCGTATCTTTTTGTGCAGATCCCACTGAAATCAAACAATGTCTTGAGTAGCATGGTGGATTTCGTATTTATATGTTGCAAAGCGTTAAACACGTTGGCAGCTCCACTAAAACAGATAGTCCGGTGGCTCAAGGTGACGACGAATGATTAGAGAACCATTCGATGTATTGTGCATGATGAAGTATTACCGAGGACACGTACCATCTGAACATTTTGTGCAGTTCCACTAAAATCAAGCTGAGCATCCCTGACTGCATAAATACAAAAAATGCATGATGAATATAATAGTGGTACTAGTTGATTAAACATACACTTACAACTATAATCATGTTCATTATCTTAACCGGAGAAGATAGCAATACAATAGCTTGAATTAAAAATTTATTCAAAACAATACAACAATATAAGTAGCACAACATAACAAAGCACAATCATGTGGATGAAGGCCGATACAGACCTTGTTTGTTATAGATGCGTCGGCACCTGACTTGTCATACCTTTCCTTGTGGAGTGAATTTTGCACTTCACGTGTTGTTGAGTTGCCCATGCTCTAGATGTCGCTTGAAGCTACGTCGGTATTTCCCCAAAGAGGAAGGGATGATGCAGCATAGCGACGGTAGGTATTTCCCTCAGATATGAAACCAAGGTTATCAAACCAGTACGAGAACCAAGCAACACAACATAAACAACCCCTGCACACAGATAAAAAATCCTCGCAACCCGACGTGTTAAAGGGGTTGTCAATCCCTTCCGGGGTACGGCGCCTCAAGATAGGCAAACGGACCTGAGATAAATTTGTAGTAGATTGAAAGATAGATCGCAAATAAAATAAATAGAAATAAAATGGAGCAAGGTATTTTTGTATTTTTGGTTTAATAGATCTGAAAATAAAAGCAAGAGAAAAGTAGATCGCAAAGGCAAGTATATGAGAAAGAAGACCCGGGGCCGTAGGTTTCACTAGTGGCTTCTATCGAGAAAAATAGCAAACGATGGGTAAACAAATTACTGTTGGGCAATTGATAGAACTTCAAATAATCACGACAATATCCAGGCAATGATCATTATATAGGCATCATGTCCAAGATTAGTAGACCGACTCCTGCCTGCATCTACTACTATTAATCCACACATCGACCGCTATCCAGCATGCATCTAGTGTATTAAGTTCATGGAAAAACGGAGTAATGCAATAAGAACGTTGACATGATGTAGACAAGATCTATTTATGTAGAGATAGACCTCATTGTTTTATCCTTAGTAGCAACGATACATACGTGTCGGTTCCCTTTCTGTCACTGGGATCAAGCACCGTAAGATCGAACCCACTACAAAGCACCTCTTCCCATTGCAAAATAAATATATCAAGTTGGACAAACAAAACCCGAATATCGGAGAAGAAATATGAGGCTATAAGCAATCATGCATATAAGAGATCAAAGAAACTCAAATAACTTTCATGGATATAAAAAGATATAACTGATCATAAACTCAAAGTTCATCAGATCCCAACAAACACACCGCAAAAAGAGTTACATCATATGGATCTCCAAGAGACCATTGTATTGAGAATTCAGCGAGAGAGAGGAAGCCATCTAGCTACTAACTACAGACCCGAAGGTCTACAAAGAACTACTCACGCATCATCGGAGAGGCACCAATGGAGGTGGTGAATCCCATCCGAGATGGTGTCTAGATTGGATCTGGTGGTTCTGGACTCTGCGGCGGCTGGATGAATATTTCATTGATGCCTTTAGGGTTTCTGGAATATTGGGGTATTTATATAGCAAAGAGGTGGTCCAGGGGGCACCCGAGGTGGGCACAACCCACCAGGGCGCGCTTGGGCCTCCTGGCGCGCCCTGGTGGGCTGTGCCCCCCTCGGGGCACCCCCCCCAGACGCAGCCAGGGCCCGTTGTGTTCCTTCTGACCCATAAAAAATCTCTATGGAGTTTCGTGGCATTTGGAATCCGTCTGGTATTGATTTTTGGTGATGTAAAAAACATGGAAAAACAGCAACTGGCACTTGGCACTATGTCAATAGGTTAGTACGAAAAAATGATATAAAATGATTATAAAACATCCAAGATTGATAATATAACAACTTGGAACAATCAAAAATTATAGATACGTTGGAGAAGTATCAGCATCCCCAAGCTTAACTCATGCTCGTCCTCGAGCAGCTAAGTGATAAAAACAGAATTTTTGATGTGGAATGCTGCCTAACATGTCATATCATATTCTTTTCTTTATAGCATGGACATTTGGACTTTTTATGTGATTCAAAGCAATAGTCTAGTTTTGACATGATAATTTAGATACTCAAGCATATCAACAAGCAACCATGTCTTTCAAAATATCAATGCTAAAATAAGTTATCCCTAGCCCATCATGCTCAACCATTGATCCATTCATGAAACACACTCGAATATTAGCTACATCCAATACTTAAGGATGATCAAATTGCCTCCTAGTTGGTGCTTTTATAAGAGAAGATGGAGACTCAAAATAAAAATTGCATAAAGTAAAAGAAAGGCCCTTCGCAAAGGGAAGTAGGGATTTGTAGAGGTGCCAGAGCTCAAAGCAAAAAAATTAGAGATAAAAACATTTTGGGAGGTGTGTCCATCCCACCAACTAAAACGACTTAGAGTTCCCAACACTTTCCATGCTAGATATATCATAGGCGGTTCCCAAATAGAAAATAAAGTTTATTCCTTTTTCCACCATACACTACAGGAATCAGGCACTTGCATCCACAAGCAGACGGCAACAGGTCCGGCTGAATAGGCTACGGCGAATGGCTCTTTGCCGTCCGCTGACGGGCGTTAAAGATGAAACGCTCTTTGCCGTCCGCCAGTAGACGGCAAAGAGCCCGGACGGCACAAGTGCAAGGTTAGGTCCGTTAGGGGGTTAACGGCATGCTTTGCCGTCCGCTGGCAGACGGCATAGTAGCGAAATAGGCCAGCCCCATCCGCTGGCAGACGACGAAGGTGCAATGCTCTTTGTCGTCCGCCAGCGGACGGCAAAGTAACCAAATAGGCCAGCCAGTGCCCCAGGTTGCACAGGTAGCTGCCATGTAGCGGCTTTACCGTCCGCTGGCTGATGGCAAAGCTCTTTGCCGTCTGCTAGCAGATGGCACAGAGCCTGTATAGCCCCTGTTTTTTTTCTGTTTTTTGTTATATCCTTGCATTTTCAAAAGACATAAATTATATATATAGTTTCAACCTCAAACATAGCCCATGTATCCATCATCTAGCAGTACATCAACGCAACAGAACACATAGGGTATTAAAATGTCCAATACATACATAGTTTCACGGAGTTCATCAACATACATACATAGTTTCATGGAGTTATTCAACATACATATTTTATCAACACAAAATCAAAACAGAGACTAAAACTAGCAGTCCATCAATCCAACTTCCATGAAGTGAATCAAATCTGCAAAAATGGGAGTAAGCAGGTTAGAAGAAGAAGAAGAAGAAGAAGACTAGAAGAAGAAGAAGAAGAAGAAGACCAGAAGAAGAAGAAGAAGGTTTTTCCATTTCCTTCTCATTCTTCTTCTTTTATTCTTTCTTTTCTTCTCTTTCTTCTTCTATTCTTTCTTTTTCTCCTCCTCCTTGTTTTTCTTCTTCTTATTCCTTATTTGTGTCATTTTAGAGCTTACATAGGTAATTATGCCATTTTAGCTAACTAAGCTTATTATGTCAATTTGGAGGAAATTAAGGTTAGTATAGGTCATTTTTGTGTGCTATGTAAGTAATTATGCCATTTTTAGCTAACGTAGGCAGAATGGATCATTTTGGAGCTAACCAAGCTAAAATGGATCATATTGGAGCCAAGTAGGTAAAATGGATCATATTGGAGCTAACCTAGGTAAACTTGCTCATTTTGGAGCTAACCTAGGTAAAATGGATCATATTGGAGCAAACCTAGGTAAAATGGGTCATTTTGGAGCTAACTTAACAAATTATGTCATTTTTTGAGTTAACTAAGCATATTATGCCATTTTTGACATAAGTAAGCTAAGTATAGGTCTTTATTTAGCTAACCTAGGTAACTAAGCATATTAGAGCTAATTTAGTTAAGTATAGATCATTTTGGAGCTAAGTAAGCTAATTATGTCATTTTGTAGGAAGATTGGCTAAGTCAAGGTCATTATGGTTACCAGTTTGGAGGAAATAAAGCTAACTCTAGGCCTTTATGCATTTGGTAGGCAAAACACTAGAGAAATGTTACCGTCATCACGGAGGTGAAGGGCCGGTCGGGTTTACGCCAGTGTCAAACGGAGAAGGACCGGTCGGAGTCGGGCTTGCGCCAGTGCGAGACGGAGAAGGATCGGTCGATGCTTGTCGGGAGGCATGCTGCACCGAAGATCATTTGCAATGTCTCGTTAGCATGATGCAACTGAAATGTGAGTACTAGTAACTAATGACCATTCAAATGAAACTCACCGTGTCCGCTATACTAATCGGAGGCATCGGCGGAGGGGTCTAACCGTTTTTCTTGCACATGGACTGCACATTTTGATTTCACGAGTCAGTCATATTAGTTAGTAATGAAACGAACATTGCATGCATGATTTGGCTAATAAGCAGGAGGAACTTACCACGAGGAGCTCGTATAGGGCCCGGTGAGACGCGTCATTCCGGTTCCTCTCCTCCTCCAGCATCCTAGCCGTCCTCTGCTCCAGCTCGGTCTCCCTCTCCTTGGCATGCCTGTTTGCCTCCGCCAGAAGCTCCTCGGCCCTAGCCTCGATGGCAAGGTCCACTGGCCGTGGTCGAGGCGGTATGTCAGGAAGAGATCTCGCGTGGTGCTTCTTGATCTCTGGGAGACTGCTAGGACAACATATCAGTCCATCCCCAATGGCTACCGAGCCATGTTTCCTCCCATCACCAGCTAGCATCATGAGCTCTGTATCAAAAGGACTCTGGCTCAGGTTGAAGTCATCCCCTTTCATTGCCTTCCCCCAGTCTCTGTACCTCACGAGCTTGTTGTGGGAGGAGATGTTGGTGAAGCTCTCTGGATGATCGAGGTCATCCTCAGAGAATGCCCTGGCCTTCTTGAACAGGGCCATATGGGCCATGGCATAGAGGTCGTACAGTGGTGGCACTTCCTTCTTGTTGTGTTTCGCCTAAAAGAGAGGAACAACATATTAGTTAAGAGCTGAAACTAGCATGAAGAATGAAATTGCATGAATCGTTAAGGACTAAAACCACATACCCAGTGATCCCCGTACTCAAACAGGTTGGAGCTCCCTTGATGGTGTGGCACACCTGCATTTGGGAACGCTTATCCCCAACGCCTCCCAACAGTCCATCATATCCACACACCATCTCGGGGGCACCTAAGTTTGGCAAAGAGAAATTTCTGCGCTACGCCTACGAATGAAATCAAGGAAACTAAGTACAAGGCCTTAAGAATAGGTAATTACCTTCATGTACTTCTCCTTACTCAGATACTTGCCGCGGTTCTTCTTGGCCCTCCTAATGTTAGTCGAGGCATAGTAGTCTCGAATAGCCTGCACCCTAGCCTCGTGTCGTAAGTTCTGAAGTAGGCGCTTGCACTCGGCTTCGAGAACCCTAGCCGCCTCCACCTCCTGTTCCTCAGCAACCCTGTAGAAGGTCTGCAATCGAACAAGACAACACTGATTAGTACAATCACTAGGTAACGTTGGTTTTTAATTCTGTAAAGTAGAAATTACCCAAAACCGCCTCCTCACAATGTCGGCCACCGTCTTGCACACGACACCGTCGACCCTCTCCTCTGGCGGGCCCAGAGCAGCCACGTACAGCTCCCAGCTCATTGCTAGCTGTGGAGCCTGACCCTCACCGGGCAACGCGACCCACCCCGGGAAGTGGTGCCGGACTAGAGTACCAAGGACCTGGTTGGGCCTGCGGACACCATCGGGGTGTATCCAACCCCTGCAGTATGACAAGGCCAACACATTAGATATTAATTTGAAGAAACATGAAGGACAAAGGTTAAAACAGAGTAAATGCACTTACTTATCCCCGTTAGGCTGAATCAACCACCTCTGATCGCGGGTCGCTGACACGGCCGGGAGCTTCGTACCACCACGCTGGTAGACCTTCTTGCCCTACTCAACCAGCTCGCCATCGCTAAAACTATCGTCAGACCAGGTCTCCTCGCCATCAGCATGGCCACTAGTCTCCGGAGTCACCTGGGACGAAGACTCTGGGACCGGAGTCTCGTGGGATGAAGACTCTGGGGCCCGAGTCTCCTGGGACGAAGGCTCGGCGACACGAGGCTCGTCAGCCCGAGGCTCGTGGATCGGAGTCCGAGAGGGGTCCAAGTCTAACGACTCCACCTGAGACGGAGCACTCCGGTGGTCCGGAGAATCAGCTTCGGGTGGCGGCGAGGAAGGCACAATAGCCTTCCTACCTCTCCCGCCGCCACGTCCACCTCTAGATCCCCTCTTTGTCTTCCCCCGACCACTCCCGGCCGAAGAAGAAGGGCCCGCCGGTGTCGCCATGCTGTCTACGAGCACTCTACGAAGCTGCTGGGGTGGAATACAGCCACCCCTCCCAGCATGTGCTGAGGAACAAGGAGGCTCGGAGCACTCTCGACCCGCACCCACCATCTGTCAAGACCTGCAATGACAAAGAGTAAACAAAATTAGTACAACATAAACATAATACAAAATTTGGTGGGTGAGAACAACACCAAAACCCCTTTTATGATATTTCAAGCTTTTGGAATATTTACATAGGAAATATACTCTATAAATTCCAAGAGAATTCTAGCATGTAAAAGTGCCATATTTGGTTATCTTGCCAAGTATCATCTCATGGAGAACAAAATGTCATCACCAAAACCCCTCAAACTACTTAACCTAACTAACCTATAAACTAACCTAACTAACCTAGTCTAAAGATAACTAACCTATCTAACCTAGAAAATCAAACTAACCTAACTAACACTTTCTACTTATTCTAAAGATAACTAACCTAAACTAACTACCTAGAAACTAACCTAGCTACCTAAACTAAACTAAATTAACCTAAAATAAACTCCTTCCCCCCCCCATCTTTCTTTTTCTTCTCCTTCTTCCTTCTTTTCCTTCTTCCTCTTCATTTTCCTTATTTTCCTTTTTCCTCTTCACTTCTACTTTTTCTTCTTTTCTTCTTAATACAGAAAACTAACCTACAATCTACTGACCTAAAAAAAGCTAACCTACAATATACAATCTACTAAACTAATTAAAGCAACTAAATATACTAACCTAATTAAAGCAACTAAAGCTACTAACCTAAAGCAACTAAATCAACTAACCTAAAGCAACTAAATGTACTAACCTAAATCAACTAATTAACCTAAAACAACTAAATCTACTAACCTAAAGCAACTAGATCAACTAACCTAAATCAACTAACCTAAAGCAACTAACCTAAAGCAACTAAATCAACTAACCTAAAGCAACTAAATCAACTAAAACAACAACAAAAAAAAGATAAATAAATAAAGGGCAGAACCTCACCAGGGGGCGGAGCGGCGCCGGTGTAACGCCCACGATGCGGCTATATCTCCCACGTGTCGAGGCACGACTTAGAGGCATAACCGCATTGTGGTTTTGTCGCAAGAAGGGTCATCTTCACACAATCCCATGTAATGAACAAGAATGGGATAAAGAGTTGGCTTACAATGGCCACTTCACACAATACATAAATATAATTCATACATCATCCAAAATACACATATAGACCGACTACGGTCAAGATCCAAATGAAAAATAAGATAACCCCAAATGCTAGATCCCCGATCGTCCCAACTGGGCTCCACTACTGATCATCGGGAAAAGACGCATAGTAACGACCACGTTCCTCGTCGAACTCCCACTTGAGATCGACCCCATCATCTGCACTGGCATCGTCGGCACCTGCAACTGTTTTGGTAGAATCTGTGAGTCACGAGGACTCAGCAATCTCACACCCGCGAGATCAAGACTATTTAAGCTTATAGGAAAGGATGGTGTAATGAGGTGGAGCTGCAGCAGGCAATAAGCATATATGGTGGCTAACATACGCAGAAGAGAGCGAGAAGAGAAGCAATGGATCGGTCGTCATATAGCAATGACCAAGAAGTGATCCTGAACTCCTACTTACGTCATACATAACTCAGACCGTGTTCACTTCCCGGACTCCGCCGAGAAGAGACCGTCACGGCTACACACACAGTTGATGTATTTTAATTGGGTCAAGTGACAAGTTCTCTACAACCGGACATTAACAAATTCCCATCTGCCTCATAACCGCGGGCACGGCTTTCGAAAGATAATACCCTGCAGGGGTGTCCCAACTTAGCCCATCATAAGCTCTCATGGTCAACGAAGGATAAACCTTCTCCCGGAACGACCCGATCAGTCTCGGAATCCCGGTTTACAAGACATTTCGACAATGGTAAAACAAGACCAGCAAAGCCGCCCGAATGTGCCGACAAATCCCGATAGGAGCTGCACATATCTCGTTCTCAGGGCACACCGGATAAGTCAAGCTACGAGTAAAACCAGACCTCGAGTTTCCCCGAGGTGGCCCCGCAGGCTGATCGGTTCGGACCAACACTCGAAGGAGCACTGGCCCGGGGGGGTTAAAATAAAGATGACCCTCGGGCTCGCGAAAACCCGGGGGAAAAAGTCTTAGGTTGCAAATGGTAAAACCAAGGTTGGGCCTTGCTGGAGGAGTTTTATTCAAGGCGAACTGTCAAGGGGGTCCCATAAATCACCCAACCGCGTCAGGAACGCAAACTCAAGGAACATAACACCGGTATGACGGAAACTAGGGCGGCAAGAGTGGAACAAAACACCAGGTGTTGAGGATATAAACCTTAGAGTCACCCGCCATGAGGGGCCGGGTTACTCATAATGGTCATCACGCGAAGCCTAGTACCAAGCTTGAAGACGGCGGGTCAATAACGGGCCCAAGACCCGGAGATGGCTTAAGGCCCGTAACATTAGCCGCCGTTAGGGTAAAACTTGTAGTGTAAGGCAAGAATAGATAAGAGTCCGAGCCGGACACTGTTATGAGCCGGCCGGGACTCTGAGAGCCGCTGGGCGTCAACCTCTCTATATAAAGGGGCGACCCGGCGGCGGTTCAGAAGAAAGGGAAGATCTCGTCGAAAGCCAGGCAGAGCAATCAAGCTCCCTGGTCATCGAAACCATAAGCAATACCACCTCAACTGGACGTAGGCTTTTACCTTCACTGTAAGGGGCCGAACCAGTATAACCCCCGTGTTCCTTGTCCCGTTTAACCCCTTTAAGCTTCCTAGTTGCGATGGCTCCATGACTAAGTTCTAGCACGAGGACATCTGCCGTGACAATACCACGACAGTTCGCGCCCACCGTGGGGCCAGCGCACGGTGGATTTGAGTTCTTGAAGGGCAGCTTCGAAGGGCTCAAGGGATACACTGTGGGCCGGATGACCAAGAGTCGTCGCGGCAAGCTCTACATCGACGATGCAAACTGGGGCCCCGACGCCGGCTCAATTGAGTACGGGTACCGGGTCCCCTTCGGCGGAATTCACGTCTTCATTGGCAAGATTGGTGAGCCGGGCCCTGAGCCGGATCTCTGCACCGACCTCATCGAGACGGCTGCACGACCCGCCCGGGCTCTACCCGCCTTGAAGCACGCTTTTGTGGGATGCGTTCATGGAGGACTCTCTGAAGGGTCTGGATCTGGCGATGAGACGGCTGCCGGCTCTGACGGCGAGTCGTCCACAGATGAGTCAAACTCGTTGTATCAACTTCAAGATGGCAGGCTCAGGAGTTGTTCCGATGGTGACAGTATTCCGGACCCCTTTGAGCCGCCGAGCCGGGTTGGAATCTTCATGGCCGGTGCACAGCCTGTTCAAAACCCTGCGGCCGGGTCAGGAAACCCGGTGCCCTCGCTGGCTCAGGTGCTGATGGATCTCACGGACAAGATGACGGCCCTATTGACCGCTACGGTTGACCCGGCGGATCAAGCTCAGCATGTCGCGGAGGTGGTGCAGTTAAAGTTAGATCTAGTGAAAGCCAAGGAGGATCTGGCGGCGGAAGGGATCAGGATGGCTGCGGAGAGGGCGGCTCTCGACGCCCAGACTCAGTTGATTCAGGCGCAGTCCTTCCGGCTCACGATGGATCAGAACGCGTCCAATGAGGTCATGAGAAGGAGGCATTAAAATGTCCAATCTCGACTCCCTCCGGTCTACGATCCTCGAAACCTCTTCAACACGCCAGGTGCAGGGTCTAGTAACCCGCCGGAGATCATAGTGCCCGGGGCTGGGACACCTATTCAGCCACAAGTGATGGGGCCTCCCCGGGTGAACCCTGCCCCGCCTCAGTATGTGCCAATTCCACCGGGTCATGATGCTAACCCGCTGGAAAACATGGTCACCGCGGCAGCACGGCCGGCGGCTCTCCCAATTGACGACGACTCTCCAACGGCTGTTGAAACCCGCCGGGTCAAAGAACTCCTTCAGACAGCGCTGGCGCAGCAAGAGGCGTACTCTTACAGCCGGGACAGGATCCATTCAACCCCTCGTCCAGGCCGGATCCCGAGTTATAGCAGACACATGGTTTCAGCGACCGGCTCAAGTAATGTCTGACGCCATGGCTTGCCCCCTGGCCATGGCCCGGCTCATAACGGAGCCTTTCACGCAACAGACCAAGACAGAGCGCGGCAAGAGGCGGATCAGGTGCCTCAGTTGACGGCTTACCAGACACCCCCGGCTTATCCGACGACTTCCGTCGACGTGGGTGTCCCTACGAGGACTGGAGGTGTCCCTTGTTTAGTGACGGCTCTCCGCAATGAACGTCTACCCAAGGACTTCAAAGGGCCCAGGAAGGTGCCTAATTACACGGCTGATTTACAACCCGGAGCCTGGATCAAGAGTTACGAGATGGCCATGGAATTGCTGGAGGTCAGTGAAGCGGCGATGGCCAAGTACTTCACCATGATGTTAGATGGGACTGCCCGCACTTGGTTGAAAGGGCTACCACCGAATTCTATCGGGTCTTGGGCTGAGCTGAAAGCCCGGTTCATCCAAAACTTCAAAGATACCTGTAGGGAGTCTATGTCAATTGTGGATTTGACTAACTATAAACAGCAGGAGGGTGAGTCTACGACACATTGGGTTCGCCGGGTCAAAGAGATAATACATTCATCTGATAAGATGGATGCCGGCTTTGCTGTCTTAATGTTGGAGCAGAATTGTCGTTTCCTGCCCCTGAAGATGAAACTCGGGCGGCTTAAGCGCGACTGCAATGATATGGGTACGCTGATGGCGGCTCTCGTCAAGTACGCCGACTCTGATAGTACCAAGGACCCCGCTTCAGATGATGAAAGGACAGGGAAGGGAAAGAAGAACGGCAATGGCAAGGGTCCTCAGCATAACCCGGGGAACCAAGGAGGTGGCAAGCGTAAGGCCGACGGCAGCCTAGAGTTCATGGCCAACGCCAGCTCACAGGGTAATAACCAGTGACGCAAGGGGAGGCCACCTCCCCGAGCCGACGAGTCAGGCCCGACGCTGGAGCAGCTGTTGAATGAGCCTTGTCCAAGGCATGGCTCTAGGGAGAAGCCAGCTACTCATCTATGGAAGGATTGCGCAATCATGAAGGCTTTAAGAATTCCAATGCCTTTAATGGCAACAATGGCCCGGGCGGCGGCTCAGGCGCTGGCGGTTTTCATGGCCCGGGCGGTGGCTCAAATTCTAATCCTCAGAACGGTCAAGGGAGCTTTAATCAGCAGTCTGGCTAGGGTCATCAACAGCAGCAGGGGGTTATCAGACCAATCCAAAGCAGCTTAACGGTGGACAGTATCACGTATTTACCACCAGTCTGTGTAAGCGAGATCAGAAGCTTCATAAGAGGGCTGTGAATGCTGTTGAGCCGGCGGTTCCACGCTATTTAAGATGGTCTGAGCAGCCTATTGTGTGGAGTAGGGAGGATCACCCTCCCCGGGTTGATAATCCGGGTCACTTGGCCCTGGTGGTGGCTCCTCAGGTGGGAGGATATAAGTTCACTAAGGTGCTCATGGATGGAGGCAGCAGCATCAACATCCTCTATTATGAGACTTTCCGTCGTATGGGGTTGATTGATAAGAACCTCAGCCAGTCCAATACTATTTTCCATGGTGTGGTGCCTGGTAAGTCGGCTTATCCAGTTGGTAAGATCGAGTTGGAAGTGGCCTTTGGAGACGAGTACAACTACAGGGTGGAAAAATTGACCTTTGAGGTGGTCAAGATAAGAAGTCCGTATCATGCCATATTTGGGCGGCCAGCTTACGCCAAGTTCATGGCACGGCCGTGTTACGTGTATTTACAACTCAGATGTTGGGTCACAATGGGACCATTACGGTTCATGGCAGCCGGAAGGTGGCCTTGGAGTGTGAGGAAGGCGATGCGGCTTATGCAGAATCTGTTTGTGCAACAGAGGAGTTGAAATTTTACAAGGACAATGTTGACCCAACAGATATGACCTCTCTGAAAAAGCCGACTACGGAGCATGAGCCGGCAATGAAATTTAAGTCGGCTGATGAGACTAAACTTGTTGATTTCGTTCCAGGTGACTCATCTCAGCAGTTTAGCATCAGTGCCAATTTGGATCCAAAATAGGAAAGCGCGCTCATCGAGTTCATCCGTGAGAACAGGGACATCTTTGCATGGAAACCTTCTGACATGCCAGGTGTACCTAGAGAACTCGCTGAGCACACTCTCAATGTTGATCCGAAATTTAAGCCGGTCAGGCAATTCCTTCGGCGGTTTAATGAAGAGAGGCGGAAAGCCATTGGTGAAGAGGTGGCCCGGCTCTTGGCGGCCGGGTTTATTGTTGAAGTCTTTCACCCAGAGTGGTTAGCTAACCCGGTGCTCGTGCTCAAGAAGAATGGCACCTGGCGGATGTGTGTGGACTACACGGACTTAAACAAGGCATGTCCGGCTGATCCTTTTGCCCTTCCCCGTATTGATCAAATCATTGATGCTACGGCGGGTTGCGAGCGCTTAAGTTTCTTGGATGCTTATTCTGGATACCATCAGATTAAAATGGCAGTTAAGGACCAGGAGAAGACGGCGTTCATCACTCCCTTTGGAGCCTTCTGTTATGTGTCTATGCCTTTTGGACTCAAGAGTGCACAGGCGACTTATCAGCGTTGCGTGCAGAACTGTCTTCATAACCAGATTGGGCGCAATGTTCATGCCTATGTGGATGATATTGTGGTTAAGTCCAGGGAGAAGGAAACCTTGATAGATGACCTGAGGGAAACCTTTGATAATCTCCGGGTCTACAAGATGATGCTTAACCCGGCCAAGTGTGTTTTTGGTGTTCCTGCAGGCAAGCTCTTGGGTTTCTGGTTTCTCATAGAGGCATTGAAGCTAACCCGGAGAAGATCAAGGCAATCACCTCTCTGGCTAAGCCGGCGTGTATAAACGACGTCCAGCGCCTGGCGGGTCGTATCGCTGCTTTAAGCCGGTTTATAAGCCGTTTGGGTGAGAAGGCCATGCCATTGTACCAGTTGATGAAGAAAACTGATGACTTTGTCTGGAATGATGCTGCTAATACTGCTTTTGAGGATTTGAAGAGACAGCTGGCGGAGCCCCCAGTCCTTGCTGCTCCGGTTGACAAGGAGCCTTTATTACTGTATGTAGCTGCTAACACACGGGCCGTCAGCGTGGCTATGGTGGTGGAGCGCAAGGAAGAGGGTAAGGAGCATCCGGTTCAGCGGCCGGTTTATTACGTCAGTGAAGTGCTCATCGAGTCCAAACAGCGGTATCCACATTGGCAGAAGCTTGTTTATGGTGTGTTCATGGCAAGCCGGAAGCTTAAGCATTATTTCCAGGGTCACCCTATCACTGTGGTTAGTTCTGCTCCCCTTGGAGATATCATCCAAAACAGAGAAGCCACAGGAAGAGTGGCTAAGTGGGCTATAGAGCTCGGGCCTCATGGTCTGAAATACGTACCACGCACTGCTGTTAAATCTCAAGCCTTTGGTGGATTTCATCAACGATTGGACAGAGCTACAAGTGCCCGAAGAAAAGCCGGATAATACATATTGGACTATTCACTTCGATGGGTCCAGGCAATTGGAGGGCTCGGGGGCTGGAGTTGTATTGGCTTCCCCTAAAGGTGACAAGTTTCATTATGTGCTACGGTTGATGTTTCCTTGCACTAACAATGCGGCTGAGTACGAGGCCTTGCTCCATGGTCTTCGGATGGCTAAGGAGATGAGCTTGAGCCGGGTAAGGTGCTTCGGCGACTCAGACTTAGTGGCTCAACAAGTATCAGGCAAGTGGGATTCCAAGGACCCTCTCATGGCGGCTTATCGCCGTGAAGTTGATGCCATTGCTGGACACTTTCAGGGTTACCAAGTAGAGCACATCGATCGCAGGAAGAACGAGGCGGCTGATGCATTAAGCCGGCTGGGCTCTCAGCGAAAACCGGTGCCGCCTAATACTTTCCTGGACATCTTGCATAACCCTTCTGTTAAGGTACCTACAGAGGAAGATTTGGCTGTCCCTGACCCGGAGGCACAGTTGGTGGCGGCTCTCCACATCACCCCGGACTGGACGGTGCCATACTTGGCTTACATGACCCGGGGAGATTTTCCTGAGGACAAAACTTTGGCCAGACAAATAACCCGGCGGTCTAAGTCAATGGTTGTTATCAATGCTGAGCTGCATCGCCGCAGTGTTACGGGAGCGTTCCTGCGTTGTGTTTCCCCTGAAGAGGGTCAAGAAATCTTACGTGAGATTCACGAAGGGGATTGTGGCCATCATGCCGGCTCAAAATCCCTTGTGGCCAAGGCTTTTCGTCATGGTTTTTATTGGCTGACGGCTCATGCTGATGCGGAGGACTTGGTCAGTAAATGTGATGGTTGCCAGAGGTTCTCGCGACGGGATCATGTGCCGGCTCAGGAGCTGAGGATGATACCAATCACTTGGCCATTTGCGGTCTGGGGGCTTGATATGGTTGGGCCTTTTAAAAGGTCCAAGGATAAGAAGACCCACCTCTTGGTGGCAGTTGACAAATTCACAAAGTGGGTTGAAGCAGAGCCAGTTAGCAAGTGTGACGCAGCCACGGCGGTTCAGTTCATGAAAAGGGTGATATTTCGCTTTGGCTTTCCACACAGCATTATAACTGACAATGGTACCAATCTGTCTAAGGGCGCCATGGAGGAGTTTTGTCAACGAGAGCATATTCGACTTGATGTTTCATCAGTGGCTCACCCTCAATCCAATGGTCAAGCTGAGAGAGCTAATCAGGAGATTCTGAAAGGGCATCAAGCCCCGGCTTTTGGTCCCTTTGCAACGGACGCCGGGTTGTTGGGTGGAGGAGTTACCCTCCGTGTTATGGAGCATCAATACTACTCCTAACAGGTCTACGGGTTACACGCCTTTCTTCATGGTTTATGGAGCGGAAGCAGTCCTCCCCAGTGACATCCGTCATGACTCGCCTCGAGTGGCGGCTTATGTTGAGGCGGATAATGAACAGGCGCGCCAAGATGCTCTTGACTTGTTGGACGAACAGCGTGACGTGGCAGCAGCTCGCTCAGCGATTTACCAACAAGACCTGCGCCGTTATCACAGTCGCCGGGTTAAGTCCCGGGTCTTCCAGGAAGGTGATCTGGTGCTCCGGCTCATCCAAGATCAAACAGATGCGCACAAGCTATCCCCGCCTTGGGAAGGGCCCTTTGTGGTCAGCAAGAACTTGCACAACGGGTCATACTACCTTATTGACGTTCGGGAGCATAAAGATTCACGTAAGTCGGAGGAAGAGACCCGTCGGCCGTGGAACATAGCTCAGCTTCGGCCTTATTACACTTGAGCCACCGACTCTCATAATGTACATATTTCTATAGCCATGTATATATTATGATAAGCAATAAAGCAGGACCTCTGTCCTTTTTCTCCTCCAAAGGTAAATGTGTTGTTTCCATTACAAGATCACATGGTAACTTGGAGGTGGATCCGGCTTATGATCGTATTCGAATCTAGCCGTTAAACAATATAATCACCTGGGGGCTTCCTGTTCAAACATAGGTTGTATTCGAACCAAAGAGAACATAGCTGTCGATACCCACTTGATTGGCAAAGTGCCGAGCTCATTGGGGAGTTTTCTTTGATCATATTTGAATCATAGCTCAACCCCCTTTGGGAACCGACGTGGATCGTATTCGAATCAGCGTCGTTAAACAACTCTTAAGGTCATTTGGGGGCTTCCTGTTCAAACATGGGTCGTATTCGAACCAAAGAGAACATAGCTGTCGGTACCCTCTTGATTGGCATCGCCAAACCCACTGGGGGCTATATGATCGCATTCGAATCTTAGCTTAACCCCTTTGGGACGGGTCTCTGGTCGTATTCGAACCGGAAGCCCCTAAGTTTTGATTTTCTGATTTACAACAAGTTCTTCTGGTTGTATCAACAGTGTACACGGCGGTTCTTATTCCGCCGACTTAACTTTGATTCACAGTGTTAGTCACACACAATCAGCATTATCAAGACTGGTAAACCGGAGTTGAGGTACCAACCTTATTATCCGGGTTACATAAACCGGAAGCATACTTGAAGGCCTGTAAGTATGCTATTATGGTTACATCAAGGACATAATTGAGGACCAGTCTTTGGTGACTTAGATTCATGTTCCGGGTTATATGTATGAGACTATGATTCTCAGTGCAGTAAGCCGCCTAGAGACTTGTGACTTGTTTTTCTATGCAGGATGGTTAAAGACAGCTATTTGAGCTTAAGGAAAATAAATGATCACTTATGACCCGGAAGAATATAAGGAAGCAGCTTCAATGGAGTTAAGCATTCAACACGGGCACGATGGCACGACAAAGTTAAAAAGTTGGTCCTACTCTATTACAAGACTCCCCGAGTCCAAAAGGGTGAAGCATTGTTTAACAAGCGTAATCATGGGCCGTCTACAGAGTCAAGATGCTTGCCGGGTCGAAGCTTCCGGCTCATCCTCTCCGCTCCTCCGGCTGTTCCCATGACCTGGAAGGTTGACGATTTCCAGTCAATGCCGCTCAAAGCTTCAAATTGAGCCTCCTCGTCAATTAACCCGGCCGGGTCAATTTCTGGGGCAAAGGTGTGCTTACGAGTCGGCGGGGCCAAGCTGATGGCTTCATAACGCGGAGTAGGGATCCTCTGATTCTCTGCGTCGTAGCCTGGCTGGTACTTGGTCAGATCGATGTCATTCCCAATCAGGGTGGCCACCGGGCGCACGATCTTCACACAGGCAGCAAAGTCTTTTTGGTCGAAGGGGGTGCCGTCTTCCTTCAGGCTGGGGTAACCAAGTGCGATGTCAGCCGGGTCTAGCTCTGGAAGGAAAGCCTTGGCCCGGCTCAGAGCAGCTATGGCTCCGGCTCTTGCAGAGGCCCGTCGCAGCTCTTGGAAACGCGGAGGAAGAACGGCAAGCCGACGAAGTACGTCCGCCAAGTGAGTCGGCGCCTCATTGGATAGGGCCACCACGGCCAAAGCGCGCTGCGACCCGGTGTAGAGTTGCTCCACCAGGGTGTACACGGCCTTCAGCTTGGTCAGCATGCTCTGATTGAGGTTGGCGCTTCTGGGACCTGTTTAACAAAGTAAGATAAGCCGTTATCAATGATGGGAGTTATGAGACATAAAGACTGTAAACTTGTTCAAAGCCTGCAGAATGACTTACCGAAGATTGCGGCGACCATCTGTGACACATGGCGTTTTAAGCCAGAGAGTTCGGCGGTTCTCTCCGTCAGAGCCTTCTCCGCCTGTTCGGCCCGGCTTACAAGAGCAGCCTTCTCTTCGGCCCAAGTCTTCCTTTCAGCTTCAAACTTCTTCTTCAGCTTCTCTTGAGCAGCAATGCTGGATTCAAATTTGGCGTTGGCCTTCCGGGTCTCAGTTTCCTGAGTCTTCAGGCGGTTCTTCAGCTCCGAGATATCAGCCTCAAATTTCTTGCAAGCAGCCTGCACAATTTCCGGGTTATAGTATGAACAATTATTATGCAACTTTAAAGTCCCAAGCACTTTCCAAGCAAAGACACTTGGCACTTGGGGGCTAATGCATGCCGAAAGTTTCTATCTACAGATTACCGGTTCATGGAAGTAAGCCGGAAGTTAAGTCTACAACATACTCTATCATAAGTAGTAGACTTGGGGGCTAGTATGGTAAAGATGACTATGCGGTAAGAAGTAGAGTGGTACCTCAGACTTCTGCTGTATCTGCTTCACCATGTCAATCTCCAGGTCCCGGCTGCTGTGCACCTGATTGACATAGCCGGAGATGATATCTCCAATGCTCAGGTTGGCGTAGTTGGTGATGTCCAGCTTGGCCCTGCGGCGCTCTAGCAACTCTTCTTTGGCAGAGCACTTAGCCAGCGCAGTGGGTCTCCCCGGCTCGATAAACTCCGTCCGGGTGATTACCACATCCGGTTCATCGGCCGGCTGAGCTGGGCTGGAGGTCTCCGGGTTAGCAGAAGTCTCCGTGATTGGCTCCTCGGTTGGAGCGATGGCTTCAGGAGCAGAGGCAGCTGGCGGCTCTTGAGCTGAAACCTCCGGCTCAGCCAAGACCGGCTCTTCGAGCGGCTTATTCTTCTTCGCTCTTTTACTGAGCTTTGCTTGAGCACTGAAAGGACAAAAGGTTAGTACAAAATCATGGGTAAGATAAGTACAACATAAGATGATCATTATTACCCGGGCGCGGTCTTAAAAGCCGGCAGGTTCGATTGCATAGAATCACCAGAGGAAGGTGAAGTTTCCTGATAATTTGAATCAGAAGAATTGAGCGGTTGACGTATAACACCCGCCAAAGGATGAAAAGGATATAAGTTGGAGATAACCTCGGTCCGGCGCTTCCTTGACGCTTCAGGTAAGCCGGAGGAGAGGTCTGCATCCTTGTTGGTCCGGGTGTGCCGCCGGCTCTCATGAATCTGTTGCTTCAAAAGAAATTGAGGATCTTGATAAGCTAAAGGATGTGAAAATCTTACTTTCCGGGTTACTCTTCGGACTTTCAGCCTTGGCAAGGGCTCCGAGTCGGAGGAAAGTGTCATTACCTCTTCAGTCACCGGGTTACTTGCTCCGGTGTCATCCTGCTGATGATCAGTATCGACAAGGTGGACAGAAATAAACAAGAAACAAAATAAGAGCTTACAGATTCAGGGGTTACCTCTGACTCGGAGCTGTCACTTAGCTGAAGCAGCTCTGAGGCAGTAGGCCTGCTTCCCTTCTTGCGGGGAGCGGCTCTCCTGGCGGCTTTCTTAGCCTTCCTGGCCTTCTTGGCCGCCTCATGGTCATACTTGACCTTCCAGAATTTATCATCAGCCTGAAAAATACAATGACGATTTCTTAAGGTTCAGATGAAACTATCTAAAGGAGAAAATAAGATGTTCAGATCAGTGGCTTACCGCTGGGGCCGGGTTGGTCTTGCAGAAGGGGCTTAAGCCGGTCCTCCCGCAGTCTGCCAAGCTCTCATTCAAGAGGGCCTTGGTCATGTCTTCACAACGTCTTCAGGAAGATCGTTGCGGCTGTGTCCGCAGGGGGTCATCTTTCCGGCCCGTGTAATCACACATTAAGCCGGGGCGGCGGCTCAAGGGGATCACCCGCCACGAGATCCAGACCCGGACCAGATCAATGCCATTGAGGCCATTTCCCAGGAGAGCCTTGATTTTGTTGATGGTGGGGATCAGAGGTTGGCGCTCCGCCTGAGATAGCTTGTCTGACAGAGGGTGAGTTGGTTCCAGACGCGAGGGACGAAAGCCGGGCAGCGGGCTCTCGTCAGCCGGAGAAGTGTCCTGGCAGTAGAACCACGTCTGGTTCCAGTCCTTTGGGTGGCTTGGCGGCTCAGCGTAAGGAAAAAGGCAATCTCTCCGTCGTTGAATGGAGATTCCACCAAGTTCCAAGCTCGGCCCGTTGGCGCACTCGTTCTGGCGGTTCAGATAAAAGAGCTCTCTAAAGAGCAGCAGGCTGGGCTCTTCTCCAAGATAGACTTCGCAGAATACTTGGAAGTTGCATATATTTGACACGGAGTTGGGTCCTATGTCTTGTGGCCGCAGATCAAAGAAATTCAGCACATCTCTAAAGAATTTTGAGCCGGGCGGTGCGAAGCCCCGGCTCATGTGATCCGCAAATATCACCACCTCCCCATCCCTTGGTTGCGGTCTCTCCTCCGACGGGTCAGGGGCACGATAAGACATGATCTCTTTCTTGGGCAAGTAACCCGTCTTTACGAAATCAGCTAAGGTGTCGTCGGTGACGTTGGACCTCATCCAGTTGCACGTGATGGGTGCTTTGGGAGCTTTGGGAGGCATTGTAAAAGATGAAGCCTATGACAAAAGGAAAATGTCTGGTTCAATTATAAGCCGGCAGATGTCTACAGTTTAAATACTCAAATGGCGGCTTATGAGAGGGGCCTAATGACATATGGTTAAGTGCATCGGGTTATCTAAGCCGCTGCAGGTATCGTGAGTAATTCAAATTGTCTATAGCTTTATCATAGATGAGCCGGAAAATTTACGGCGCATGGCTTCTTTGAGCCGGAAATGTAAGCCGCCATAGCTCAGCACATGCAATTTTTCACTAAGTGTGGTGAAAACAAGTTTCACAAATCGCAGTAATTATTTTGGATCAAAACGGTCGGCTAAAGAGAAAATTTTCTAGACCTAGAACTGACGCAGAAAAAGTTCATGGATTCAGAGTGGGATCTTATTTCAAACAAAGGGGATCTACTAGTGGAAAAATGGATGTACCACAACTACCGCAGGAGATCTGTGCTACTCTTGGATCAAAACATGACCATAGTGGCCGAACTACAGGGAACTTGCGAAGAACAGTGAAGAACAGCGAAGAACAGTGGAACCCTAATGCGGATCTACGGTGGAGAGGAGCAGGGCCTTACAGGTGCGGAGTTACGGCGGGGGTTCGTCGCGTTTCTCTGGTCACGTCAGGTTGATGCATCGGCCTAAGTTGGTGAAGATGAGGAAACCCGCGGCGGCGGCGGCGGCAGAGCTCGGGCAGCAGCACAGTGGCGAGAGGAGGAAGAAGATGGAGGCGACGAGTGACTGGAGGCTTACGGGCCGGGCTATTTATAAGGTGAAGCTCATAAGTGGGCGCGAGAAACGAGGAGGTCACGGCGTGATTATCTCGCCCCCGAGGCGCCTCGATCTTCGGGATGACCATTAAAGATAAGATCCGTTGGGATTTAATGGAATAAAGAAATGAACTTAATGGAAGATGACGTCATGGCGGGTTATCAGGAATCCAGAAGATGACGTCACGGTGGGTTATAGCCTTCACACGACCATAAGCCGGAAGATTTTTTCTCTCAGAAGAATTGAAGATTGACATGAACCGGTTCAAATCAATCTGGGGCTTAATGTTGAGGATATAAACCTTAGAGTCACCCGCCAGGAGGGGCCGGGTTACTCATAATGGTCATCACACGAAGCCCAGTACCAAGCTTGAAGACGGCGGGTCAATAACGGGCCCAAGACCCGGAGATGGCTTAAGGCCCGTAGCATTAGCCGTCGTTAGGGTAAAACTTGTAGTGTAAGGCAAGAATAGATAAGAGTCCGAGCCGGACACTGTTATGAGTCGGCCGGGACTCTAAGAGCCGCTGGGCGTCAACCTCTCTATATAAAGGGGCAACCCGGCGGCGGTTCAGAAGAAAGGGAAGATCTCGTCGAAAGCCAGGCAGAGCAATCAAGCTCCCTGGTCATCGAAACCATAAGCAATACCACCTCAACTGGACGTAGGCTTTTACCTTCACCGTAAGGGGCCGAACCAGTATAACCCCCGTGTTCCTTGTCCCGTTTAACCCCTTTAAGCTTCCTAGTTGCGATGGCTCCACGACTAAGTTCTAGCACGAGGACATCTGCCGTGACAATTCCACGACACCAGGTATAAGGCCGAGCCTTCCACCCTTTACCAAATATATAGATGCATTAATATAATAAGAGGTATTGTGATATCCCAACATATCCATGTTCCGACATGGAACCAACTTCAACTTCACCTGCAACTAGCAACGCTATAAGAAGGGCTGAGCAAAAGCGGTAACATAGCCAAACAACGGTTTGCTAGGAAAGGATGGTTAGGGGCTGACATGGCAATATGGGAGGCATGATATAGCAAGTGATAGGTAGCGCAGCATGGCAATAGAGCGAACAACTAGCAAAGCAAAGATAGAAGTGATTTCGAGGGGTGGTCATCTTGCCTGCAAGGTTCTCAGAGTTGTCGAAAGCTTGATCCTCGTAAGCGTACTCAACAGGTTCCTCGTTCACGAACTCGTCTCCCGGCTCTACCCAAGACAAGAACACAAACAAACGGAACCACAATCAACCACGAGAAATGCACAAGCAACATGATGCAAAACATGTATGATATGCGAGATATGATATGCGATGCATATGCGTGCTCCGGAAGGAAAATGATGAACAAGGCAGTAACTTGGCAATCCAAGCATGCCACTGAAAAGAAGAGATGATTTCGGTCGAAATCGATATAAAGATCACCGGAAACGGATGCACGGTTTGCAAATGGCAAGCAAAACAAGAATGACACGAATCTGCGATTAACAGCATGATAGCACTTAAAATGCAACAAGCAACAATGCTACAGCACTCTAACATAGCAACAAAGCATATGACAGAAATCTATAGGAGATGCTTGACAAAATATGAACACTGAGCTACGGCTAGTTCACAACATAACAAACTCAAACAAGCATGGCAAAAGTGCAAAAGATAACAAGTTCACAGACTTGGTGAAATTACTTGACATGGCAGAAAACAACATCAGGTAGCAATTTTCAGAGCACGAAATCAACATGCTACAGGAACTTAACATGGCAAAACAAGGCATGAAAGTATTCTACTAAATGCATATGACAAAAGTCCCTTAATGACCATAAGCCAAAAAGGACCAGAATATATGATGGCAACCATGTAAACATAGCAAGTTTCGTTATCAGGTTTCAGACTTTGCAGAAAACAGAGCATGGCATACAACACTGGAAAGATGGCATGGCATACAACAAAACACATGTAGAGCTCATGCCCATAAGATGCACAGGTTAAAAGATACAAAAATGACAAATCTCCAAGTTTTGCTAAGAATCAGCAGACAACATCAACTAGCACTCTTGCACCAGAGATTTCGGCATCAAGATGGCCTCTAATGAACATGGTGCAATTGAACAAAATGTAGAGCATCACGAGTCGTACATTTCGATATATTACACGCGTGAAACGGAGCTATATGCAGAGAGTTATGCCATGATGAACAGGGGTACATGCTGTGACAGAAAATAACTTAGGAAAATTCGGGGGGTCTCGGGTCAACCTCGTTTGACCAGATCTGGATCGAGGAACGAGAGCTCGAGCTCGGGCTGGTGACGGGAGAGAAGAGGAAGGCGGCGGCCGGCGATGGGCGAGGAGGAGGCGCCGGACGGGGAGGGCGCCGGGCGCGCGGGCGGCGCCGGCGAGGTGCGGTGGAGCGGCGAGGCGGCGACGGCGGCGGCGAGGCGAGCGGCGGCGGCCGGTCGGCGGCGGCGGGGAGGCGGAGGGCGCCGGCTCGGGCTCGCGGGCCGGGAGGGCTCCCCGCGGGCTCGGGCGGGCCGGCGGCGACGGCGAAGGCGGCGGTGACACGTGGCGGCGGCGGTGGGAACGGACATGTCCGTCGGTGGGCGTTTTTGTCCAGCGGCGCGGAGGGGACGAGGTTAGGGTTTCATCTGCGGATGTATTTCGGGAGAGATGCCTATTTATAGGTAGAGGGAGCTAGTAGAGTCCAAATGAGGTGCGGTTTCGCCCACACGATCGTGATCGAACGACCTACAGCATGGAAGAGAGTTTGGTGGGTTTTGGGCTGTTTAGAGAGGGGGTTTTGCTGCAACACACAGAAGGCATCTGCGGTTACCCGGTTAACTGTTGGAGTACTAAACGAACTCCGAATGGAACGAAACTTGACCGGTGGTATACCAAGGCCACTTGACAAACCTCGGTCCATTCCGAGAACGTTTGACACCCGCTCACGAAAGACAACAAGAGGGGTGCACCGGAGGAGATGGGAGCGCCGTATTGCAAAACGGACAACGGGGCAAATGCTCGGATGCATGAGACGAACACGTATGCAAATGCAATGCACATGATGACCTGATATGAAATGCATGACATGAACAAAATGCAAAACGAAAGACAAAACCCGACCACGGAGGGAATATCATAGCACATAGCCGAAAAAGGCAAGAGTTGGAGTTACAAATATGGAAAGTTACATGCGGGGTGTTACAACACTCCACCACTACGAGAGGATCTCGTCCCGAGATCTAGGACTGAAAAAACTCCGGATGTTCGGAACGGAGATGGTCCTCGCGTTCCCAGGTGGCTTCCCGGTCGGAATGGTGCGACCACTTCAGTTTCAGGAATTTGATTGACTTGTTGCGAGTCTTGCGCTCAGTTTCTTCAAGAATAGCAATGGGGTGCTCATGATAAGACAAATCTTCTTGGAGGCCAATCTCTTCGAAGTTGATAGTGCGCTCAGGCGTCTTGAAGCACTTGCGGAGCTGTGACACGTGGAACACATCGTGCACGTTTGCGAAGTTGGAAGGAAGCTCAAGTTGATAGGCGAGGTCGCCTCTTTTCCCAATGATCTTGAAAGGACCCACGTATCTAGGGTCAAGCTTCCCTTTGATGCCGAAGCGACGAGTGCCTTTCATTGGAGAGACGCGGAGGTAGACATGGTCTCCGATCTCGAAAGCCAAGTCACGGTGCTTACTATCATAGTAACTCTTCTGGCGCGATTGCGCGGCTTTGAGATTATCACGGATGACTTTACACATTTCTTCAGCTTCAGTGATTAAGTCATTGCCAAGAAGTTGGCGTTCACCAGTCTCTGACCAATTGAGAGGAGTACGGCACTTTCTGCCATAGAGAATCTCGAATGGGGCCTTGCCCGAACTCGCTTGGAAGCTGTTGTTGTAGGAGAATTCGGCATATGGAAGACAATCTTCCCATTTCATGCCAAAGGAAATGACACAAGCCCTGAGCATATCTTCAAGAATTTGATTGACTCGCTCGACTTGGCCACTAGTTTGAGGATGGAAAGCTGTGCTGAAGCGAATGTTTGTGCCCATGGCCTTCTGGAAGGAGTCCCAGAACTTAGAGGTGAAGATGCTTCCACGATCTGAAGAAATCAATTGTGGAATGCCGTGCAAGGAGACAATTCTGGAGGTGTATAGCTCTGCCAACTGAGCTGCTGTGATGGATTCTTTGATTGGAAGGAAATGAGCCACTTTAGAAAGCTTGTCGATGACAACGAAGATAGCATCATTTCCACGCTTGGACTTTGGGAAAACCAGTCACGAAGTCCATTTCGATATGATCAAACTTCCATTCTGGGATAGCAAGAGGTTGGAGGAGACCAGCTGGTCGTTGGTGTTCTGCTTTCACTCTTCGACAGACATCACATTCATTCACGAATTGAGCAATTTCTCGCTTCATTCGAGTCCACCAATACGACTGCTTGAGGTCATGGTACATCTTCGTACTTCCAGGATGAATGGAAAGGAGAGAATTGTGCGCCTCGTTCATTATGACTTTCCTTAGATCACCTTTAGGAACCACAATCCGGTCCTCGAAGAATAAAGTGTCTCTGTCATCAATGCGATAGCACTTGTATTTGGAAAGACCCTTGTCGATACCACGTTTCACCTTCTTCACCATGGCATCAAGAAGTTGTGCCTCACGAATTTGATCTTCCAAAGTAGGAGAGACTATGAGGTTGGCAAGAAAGCCTTGAGGAACAACTTGGAGATTCAGCTTGCGGAAAGCTTCACAAAGATCCGGTTGGAAAGGCTTGAGAATTAAGCTGTTGCAATAAGCCTTCCTGCTCAAAGCATCTGCAATGACATTGGCCTTGCCTGGAGTATATTCAATACTCGGATTGTACTCTTGAATCATTTCGACCCATCGAGTCTGCCTGAGGTTGAGGTTGGGCTGAGTGAAGATGTACTTGAGACTCTTGTGATCGGTGAAAATGTCCACTTGTCTTCCCAACAAGAGATGTCTCCACGTTATTAATGCATGGACAACTGCCGCCAACTCAAGATCGTGAGTGGGGTAGTTCTTCTCGTTGGGCTTCAACTGACGAGAGGTATAGGCCACAACTTTCTTCTCTTGCATTAACACAGCACCGAGACCTTGGAGAGAAGCATCACAGAAAACTTCAAATGGCTTGGATTCATCAGGAGGAGTTAAGACAGGAGCTGTGACTAGTTTCTCTTTGAGAGTGTTGAAAGCAACGTCACACTCAGGAGACCAGACATACTTCACATGCTTCTGGAGGAGGTTGGAAAGAGGCTTTGCAATCTTGGAGAAATTCTCAACGAATCTTCGGCAATAGCTTGCAAGACCAAGAAAACTGCGGAGCTGCTTGACATTCTGAGGAGGTT
The DNA here is from genome assembly GCF_018294505.1 of Triticum aestivum. NCBI lineage: Eukaryota > Viridiplantae > Streptophyta > Magnoliopsida > Poales > Poaceae > Triticum > Triticum aestivum. The sequence continues at coordinate 296,792,629 of NC_057805.1, read as the reverse complement.
CCCAATTCACAATTGCGGACACCTTCTCGGGGTTAACAGCGATGCCCTTGGCAGAGATGATGTGACCAAGGAAAAGAACTTCATCGAGCCAAAACTCACATTTGGAGAACTTCGCATAGAATTGATACTCTCTGAGCTTGTCGAGCACCAATCGCAAATGTTTGGCATGATCCTTCTTATTCTTGGAGAAGACCAAGATATCATCGAGATACACCAGGACGAATTCATTGGTATAGGGGTTGAAGATGAAATTCATCATCCGAGAGAATACTGGAGGAGCATTGACAAGGCCGAAAGACACGACAGTATATTCATAAGAACCAAAGCTTGTTCTGAATGCTGTCTTGGGAATATCTTCTTCACGAATGCGAATCTGATGATAACCCATATGAAGGTCAAGCTTGGAGAATACTTTAGCACCTTTGAGTTGCTCGAATAGCTCATTGATGTTGGGAAGTGGATACTTGTTCTTGATTGTTTTCTTGTTCAATGGACGGTAGTCGACACAAAGTCGGTCCGTGCCATCCTTCTTCTTGACAAAAAGAACACCACAACCCCATGGAGAAGAACTCGGTCTGATCAAACCCAGACGCTCTTGTTCATCGAGCTGTTTCTTCAATTCCTTCAGCTCGTTGGGTCCAAGCTTGTATGGATGCTTGCAAACGGGTTCAGTGCCAGGCTCTAGATCGATAATGAACTCAACTGGCCGGTGAGGAGGCATACCCGGAAGCTCTTCTGGAAAGACATCTTGATACTCACAAACGACTGGAATCTGAGAGATGGCATTCAATTCGCCCTTCTCATTGAGAGAAAAAACGAATGGTTTCATCACGAGCGGCATAAATAATCACATCCTCAGAAGAGTGTGTCAATTGAATTTCCCTGGCAGCACAATCAAGTTGAGCCTTGTGCTTAGAAAGCCAGTCCATCCCGAGAATAAGATCAATATCCGAGTCACCAAGAACAATAGGAGAAGGCAGAAATTTATAGTTTCCCATCTTGATGGAAACATCCGGAACCATCAAACTAGAACTCAAACGTTTACCCGGAGAAACAACATCCATGGGTTTACTCAGATGAGAACAAGTGAATTCATGCTTGGCAAAAAACGGTCTTGACATGAAACAAAGCGAAGCACCAGTATCAAATAAACTTTTGCAGGAATATCATTAACTGGAAGATTACCCATTATCACATCAGTAGAGTCCTCCGCTTGAGCTGCATTCATCATGTTCACCTTTGCAGACTTTGGATTATGCTTGACCACTGCATTGCTGGAAGATCTGACAGGAGGAGGAGGCGGAAGACGCCTTTGGTTGAAGCACTTGTTAGCATAGTGACCTTTCTGCTGACACTTGTTGCAAGTCACCTCTGAGAGTGGACGATGATAAGGAGCATTGGACTTTGGAGCTTGATTCTGAGACTTGTTCTGCTAGCCAGAGTTGGAAGAGTTGGAAGAACCATGACCACCTTTGTTCTTCTGCTGGTAAGGCTGACGAAACGGAGGAGGAGGAGGCAACCAGAACTTCTGTTGCTTAGCTGCCACAAGTGAGGAAGAAGAAGACTGAACTGCGTCTCTGACTCTCTTCTTAGAAGCCTCACACTTGAGCTGAGCAGCCTCTTGCTTCAGTGCCATATTGTAGAATTGATCAAACTGAGTAGGCTCAACAAGAACGAGAGCTAACTGCAGATCCTCTCTAAGGCCACCTCTGAAGTGATAGATCATGCTCTTTTCATCAGGAACGTCTTGTTTAGCGAAGCGAGCAAGTTTCTGAAACTGGATGTTGTATTGATACACAGACATGTTGCCTTGCTTGAGATTGCGGAACTCCTCACGCTTGCTCTCAACAACACTTTGTGGAATGTGGTGCGCTTTGAAGTCCCGACAGAAGTCAGTCCAAGTGATCACACGACCTCCTCTGGAATCTTTGTATTGCTGAAACCAATCAGCAGCTTGGTCCTTGAGCTGAAAAGAAGCGAACTTGACATAGTCCTCAGGCCTGACATTGCTACATTCAAAATGCTTGTTGATGTCCACGAGCCAATCATCGGCATCCGTGGCCTCGGCACAGTAGCTGAAAGACTTGGGCTGATTTGCGAGAAACTGGTTGAGTGTAGCGAAGTGAGGCTGATTGTTGCCTTGACCTTGATTGCCTTGATTGCCTTGCCCTTGGGTGCGTTCTTGCAAGAGTTGCAGAATCATCTGAGCATTGGCGTTGGTGGCTGCCATGATAGCTTGCCATGCCTCCGGAGGCGGAGGTGGTGGCGGAGGGTTCGCTTGACTCCCTTCATTGCGATCCGGATTCTGACGCGTTGGCGGAGCCATCCTGAAGAGGGTGACATCCGTTAGCATCTTGATAGACAAATAGATAAGTAGAATCAACGGATAGAAATTGCAACATATAGTCTTCACAATAAACATTCGAACGAGGATGAACGAATGAATTCCGTAGTAAATCATCACACTTCCATAAGTTGAGAAGCCACTTAGAAAAAGATATGGAATCAACATATGACTTCGAAGCAACTCGAATACCACAATTCAAAACAAAACAAAGTATTGGCTTGCAGAATAAGCCGGAACAAACATATGATAGAGATTTCGTCCGAAGTTTTCGTGGTGGGGCCCACACGGGCTCAATCGTACAGCACCATCATGTACAAGGCTGTGCACATGACATACGAAGCGTCCCCGAGTCGGCATAGCCAAGGACTCTTTAAGACACTACGAGACCACTGTAAAACCAACCGTGTACAGGCGGACCACTAGACGTCGAACCCCAATCTCATATCATGCGTCTGTCGGAAAGATATCCTAAGGCTACTTGAATTCCCACTTATAAACTCCCGAAACTTTCTGGTTATGCAATCTGGTGTTGGGGATACAGGGGACACAAAATATATCACCCAAACTAGCAATCCCTAGATCCAGCTGTATCCATCCGTCAACACATAACCAAGAAACCTTCGGAAATCGTGTACCTCAACCTTCGAAAAACATCCGTTATACAAGTTATGGCAATACTCCCGAACTCCCGCCCCAGTACTGGGTGGCGTCGAGGTGATCTCACCAACAACTGCATAAAAGAGATTTCGATGTCGGCGAAACTCAGGTATTCCAGAACTGCAACGATAAAATTGTGACGACAACACCTCGGAGCTCAACTCCCCGGGACACTGCCACAACCCCTAAATGACAGGAGGCACCAAGAACAATGTTCTCGTCACAAAACCATCGGAACGATTCCAAGATACCCGCGTGATCCTAAAAAAATTTAGTGAAATTTGAGGAGAGAATAGTCAAAACTTCTACGTCAGGAGACCTCACCAGAGCGACGAAGGGACTGAGGAGTAAAAAGAATCCTACTCTCCGATATATATAATCCTAAGACTCAAAACATTTTTGTTCTAGACTCAACAACGCCAGCGATTCGATCAAGCAGGGGGCTCCTAAGTCGGGGATGGCTCTGATTACCAACTTGTAACGCCCACGATGCGGCTATATCTCCCACGTGTCGAGGCACGACTTAGAGGCATAACCGCATAGTGGTTTTGTCGCAAGAAGGGTCATCTTCACACAATCCCATGTAATGAACAAGAATGGGATAAAGAGTTGGCTTACAATCGCCACTTCACACAATACATAAATATAATTCATACATCATCCAAAATACACACATAGACCGACTACGGTCAAATCCAAATGAAAATAAGATAACCCCAAATGCTAGATCCCCGATCGTCCCAACTGGGCTCCACTACTGATCATCAGGAAAAGACACATAGTAACGACCACGTTCCTCGTCGAACTCCCACTTGAGATCGACCCATCATCTGCACTGGCATCGTCGGCACCTGCAACTGTTTTGGTAGAATCTGTGAGTCACGAGGACTCAGCAATCTCACACCCGCGAGATCAAGACTATTTAAGCTTATAGGAAAGGATGGTGTAATGAGGTGGAGCTGCAGCAGGCAATAAGCATATATGGTGGCTAACATACGCAAAGAGAGCGAGAAGAGAAGCAACGGAACGGTCGTCATCTAGCAATGACCAAGAAGTGATCCTGAACTCCTACTTACGTCATACATAACTCAGACCGTGTTCACTTCCCGGACTCCGCCGAGAAGAGACCATCACGGCTACACACACAGTTGATGTATTTTAATTGGGTCAAGTGACAAGTTCTCTACAACCGGACATTAACAAATTCCCATCTGCCTCATAACCGCGGGCACGGCTTTCGAAAGATAATACCCTGCAGGGGTGTCCCAACTTAGCCCATCATAAGCTCTCACGGTCAACGAAGGATAAACCTTCTCCCGGAACGACCCGATCAGTCTCGGAATCCCGGTTTACAAGACATTTCGACAATGGTAAAACAAGACCAGCAAAGCTGCCCGAATGTGCCGACAAATCCCGATAGGAGCTGCACATATCTCGTTCTCAGGGCACACCGGATAAGTCAAGCTACGAGTAAAACCAGACCTCGAGTTTCCCCGAGGTGGCCCCGCAGGCTGCTCGGTTCGGACCAACACTCGAAGGAGCACTGGCCCGGGGGGGTTAAAATAAAGATGACCCTCGGGCTCGCGAAAACCCGGGGGAAAAAGGCTTAGGTCGCAAATGGTAAAACCAAGGTTGGTCCTTGCTGGAGGAGTTTATTCAAGGCGAACTGTCAAGGGGGTCCCATAAATCACCCAACCGCGTAAGGAACGCAAACTCAAGGAACATAACACCGGTATGACGGAAACTAGGGCGGCAAGAGTGGAACAAAACACCAGGCATAAGGCCGAGCCTTCCACCCTTTACCAAATATATAGATGCATTAATTAAATAAGAGGTATTGTGATATCCCAACATATCCATGTTCCGACATGGAACCAACTTCAACTTCACCTGCAACTAGCAACGCTATAATAAGGGCTGAGCAAAAGCGGTAACATAGCCAAACAACGGTTTGCTAGGAAAGGATGGTTAGGGGCTGACATGGCAATATGGGAGGCATGATATAGCAAGTGATAGGTAGCACAGCATGGCAATAGAGCGAACAACTAGCAAAGCAAAGATAGAAGTGATTTTGAGGGGTGGTCATCTTGCCTGCAAGGTTCTCAGAGTTGTCGAAAGCTTGATCCTTGTAAGCGTACTCAACAGGTTCCTCATTCACGAACTCGTCTCCCGGCTCTACCCGAGACAAGAACACAAACAAACGGAACCACAATCAACCACGAGAAATGCACAAGCAACATGATGCAAAACATGTATGATATGCGAGATATGATATGCGATGCATATGCGTGCTCCGGAAGAAAAATGATGAACAAGGCAGTAACTTGGCAATGAAAGCAATCCACTGGAAAGAAGAGATGATTTTGGTCGAAATCAATATAAAGATCACCGGAAACGGATGCACGGTTTGCAAATGGCAAGCAAAACAAGAATGACACGAATCTGCGATTAACAGCATGATAGCACTTAAAATGCAACAAGCAACAATGCTACAGCACTCTAACATAGCAACAAAGCATATGACAGAAATCTATAGGAGATGCTTGACAAAAGATGAACACTGAGCTACGGCTAGTTCACAACATAACAAACTCAAACAAGCATGGCAAAAGTGCAAAAGATAACAAGTTCACAGACTTGGTGAAATTACTGGACATGGCAGAAAACAACATCAGGTAGCAATTTTCAGAGCACGAAATCAACATGCTACAGGAACTTAACATGTCAAACAAGGCATGGAAGTATTCTACTAAATGCATATGACAAAAGTCCCTTAATGACCATAAGCCAAAAAGGACCAGAATATATGATGGCAACCATGTAAACATAGCAAGTTTCGTTATCAGGTTTCAGACTATGCAGAAAACAGAGCATGGCATACAACACTGGAAAGATGGCATGGCATACAACAAAACACATGTAGAGCTCATGCCCATAAGATGCACAGGTTAAAAGATACAAAAATGACAAATCTCCAAGTTCTGCTAAGAATCAGCAGACAACATCAACTAGCACTCTTGCACCAGAGATTTGGGCATCAAGATGGCCTCTAATGAACATGGTGCAATTGAACAAAATGTAGAGCATCATGAGGCGAATATTTCGATATATTACATGCGCGAAACGGAGCTATATACAGAGAGTTATGCCATGATGAACAGGGGTACATGCTGTGACAGAAAATAACTTAGGAAAATTCGGGGGGTCTCGGGTCAACCTCGTTTGACCAGATCTGGATCGAGGAACGAGAGCTCGAGCTCGGGCCGGCGACGGGAGAGAAGAGGAAGGCGGCGGCCGGCGATGGGCGAGGAAGAGGCGCCGGACGGGGAGGGCGCCGGGCGCGCGGGCGGCGTCGAGTGCGGCGGCGCCGGCGAGGTGCGGTGGAGCGGCGAGGCGGCGACGGCGGCGGCGAGCACGGCGGCAAAGGCGAGCGGTGGTGGCCGGTCGGCGGCGGCGGGGAGGCCGCGGCAGCGCGGGGAGGAGGGCGCCGGCTCGGGCTCGCGGGCCGGGAGGGCTCCCCGTGGGTTCGGGCGGGCCGGCGGCGACGGCGAAGGCGGCGGTGACACGTGGCGGCGGCGGTGGGAACGGACGTGTCTGTCGGTGGGTGTTTTTGTCCGGCGGCGCGGAGGGGACGAGGTTAGGGTTTCATCTGCGGATGTATTTCGGGAGAGATGCCTATTTATAGGTAGAGGGAGCTAGGAGAGTCCAAATGAGGTGCGGTTTTCGCTCACACGATCGTGATCGAACGACCTACAGCATGGAAGAGAGTTTGGTGGGTTTTGGGCTGTTTAGAGAGGGGGTTTTGCTGCAACACACAGAAGGCATCTGCGGTTACCCGGTTAACTGTTGGAGTACCAAACGACCTCCGAATGGAACGAAACTTGACCGGTGGTATACCAAGGCCACTTGACAAACCTCGGTCCATTCCGAGAATGTTTGACACCCGCTCACGAAAGACAACAATAGGGGTGCACCGGAGGAGATGGGAGCGCCGGATTGCAAAACGTACAACGGGGAAAATGCTCGGATGCATGAGACGAACACGTATGCAAATGCAATGCACATGATGACATGATATGAAATGCATGACATGAAAAAAATGCAAAACGAAAGACAAAACCCGACCACGGAGGGAATATCATAGCACATAGCTGAAAAAGGCAAGAGTTGGAGTTACAAATATGGAAAGTTACATGCGGGGTGTTACAGCCGGGCGGTGGGGCGCCGGGGCGGCGGGCGGCCTCGGGGATCGGGTGCGGTGGGGGTCGGCGGCGGGGGCGGCTGGGACACGGGGAGGGGAGAGAGACAGAGGGTAGAGAAATAGGATGGCGCGGGCGCTGACCTTTTTTGATGGCTCAAATCTCTTTGTCGTCTGCTAGCAGACGGCAAAGAGCCTAGGGGGAACGGCCGTTAGGTGGGCCACTTTCTCTGTCGTCCGCTAGCTGACGGCAAAGAAAGTGGCCGTTAAGTTCTTCTCGTTAGTGGGCCACCCACTCTCTTTGCCGTCGGCTAGCTGACGGCATAGCTTCTAAGCCGTCAACTAGCGGACGACAAAGAGCAGGCTGACAGCAAACATGTTCTTTGCCGTCAGCCCATTCTTTGCCGTCAGTTTTCGTCAAGCTGATGGCAAAGACCCTCTTTTCCATCAGCTAGCTGACGGCAAAGAGCTGGCTGACGGCAAAGATACTGATTCCAGTAGTGAAACTTTCACTTTCCATGGCTAACTGTATCCACAGGTGCCCTCCATACCAACACTTTCCAAGGAATTTATTATTTGACAACATAAAGTAAATTCATTTTTGCATTTTGGGACTGGGCATCCCTAATACCTTTGCCTTACTCTCGTGCAATGACAAGTGAATAAACACTCATCTTGAGAATAACACATCTGGCATGGAAAATATTAGCCACCCCTCACCGCTCCACGAGCGAAACAAGCACACAAAAGAGAAGTTTATTTTGAAAACTAGAGATGGCACATGCAAATTTTCTTAGAACAGCAAAAGAATACCGCATATAGGTAGATATAGTGGACTCATGTGGCAAAACTGGTTTAAAGGATTTTGGATGCACAAGTAGAGATCATACTTGGTGCAAAATGAAGGCTAGCAAAAGATTGGGAAGCGACCAACCAAGAAACGGATAATCTCATAAGCAAGCATTAAGCATAAATAACACCAAATAATGCACCATAAGTAGGATATAATTTCATTGCATGACTATTGGCTTTCGTTCTTGCATAGGGAATCACAAACCTTAACACCAATATTCTTACTAAAGCATAATTACTCATCAATATAACTCACATATCACATCATCATATCTCAAAACTATTACTAAGAATCAAGTTTATTTTGTCCAATGATCTTCATGAAAGTTTTTATTATATCCTTCTTGGATATCTATCACTTTGGGAACAAATATAAGTGAGGATCATGAGCATAATTTTTCTTTCTCTCAAAATAATTGAAGTTTGGCAAGAGAGAATTTCTTGAAAATTTTACTAACTCTCAAATAAATCTAAGTGAAGCAAGAGAGCAATTCTTCAAAAATACTAAGCACACCATGCTAAAAAAGATATAAGTGAAGCACTAGAGCAAGTCCATAGCTCATAAAAATTTAAGTAAAGCATAAACAGCAATTCTAACAAGTCATGACATAATTTTGGCTCTCTCAAATAGGTGTGTCCAGCAAGGATTGATGACTTAAAACACAGAATAAAATAAGCAAAGACTCATATCATACAACTCCAAGTAAAACACATATCATGTGACGAATAAAAATATAGTTTCGAGTAAAATACCGATGCTCGTTGGAAGAAAGCGGGGATGCCACTCGGGGGCATCCCCAAGCTTAGTTGGTTGCTCATTTTTGGATCATAGCTTGGGATGCCGGGGCATCCCCAAGCTTAGGATCTTCCATCCCCAATTGGTTCATCATGATTGGATCTTTTAAAAATATTAGCAAGTGGATGGGGATCCATATCAATAGATTTTTAGCAAGCGAAGATGCAAGCATATAGAAGGCGCATGGGAACACAAGCAAAGAAAAGATCTGACGAGAAAAAGGCGAATGAAAAAGAGGGCGAATAAAACGGCAAATTTTTGTGAAGTGGGGGAGAGGAAAACGGGATGCAAATGGCAAATAATGTAAATTGCGAGGAGATGAGATTTGTGATTAGGAACCTGGTATATGTTGAAGATCCTCCCCGGCAACGGCGCCAGAAATTCCTTTTGATGTTGCTTGAGGCTACGTCGGTATTTCCCCAAAGAGGAAGGGATGATGCAGCACAGCGGCGGTAGGTATTTCCCTCAGATATGAAACCAAGGTTATCGAACTAGTAGGAGAACCAAGCAACACAACGTAACCAGCCCCTGCACACAGATAAAAAAAATCCTCGCAACCCGACATGTTAAGGGGTTGTCAATCCCTTCCGGGGTACGGCGCCTCAAGACAGGCTAATGGACGTGAGATAAATTTGTAGTAGATTGAAAGATAGATCGCAAATAAAATAAATAGAAATAAAATGCAGCAAGATATTTTTGTATTTTTGGTTTAATAGATCTGAAAATAAAAGCAAGACAAAAGTAGATTGCAAAGGCAAATATATGAGAAAGAAGACCCGGGGGCCGTAGGTTTCACTAGTGGCTTCTCTCGAGAAAAATAGCAAACGGTGGGTAAACAAATTACTGTTGGGAAATTGATAGAACTTCAAATAAACATGACGATATCCAGGCAATGATCATTATATAGGCATCACATCCAAGATTAGTAGACCGACTCCTGCCTGCATCTACTACTATTACTCCACACATCGACCGCTATCCAGCATGCATCTAGTGTATTAAGTTCATGGAAAAACGGAGTAATGCAATAAGAACGATGACATGATGTAGACAAGATCTATCTATGTAGAGATAGACCCCATCGTTTTATCCTTAGTAGCAACAATGCATACGTGTCGGTTCCCTTGCTGTCACTGGGATCAAGCACCGTAAGATCGAACCCACTACAAAGCACCTCTTCATTGCAAAATAAATAGATTAAGTTGGCCAAACAAAACCCAAATATCAAAGATGAAATACGAGGCTATAAGCAATCATGCATATAAGAGATCAAAGAAACTCAAATAACTTTCATGGATATAAAAAGATATAACTGATCATAAACTCAAAGTTCATCAGATCCCAACAAACACACCGCAAAAAGAGTTACATCATATGGATCTCCAAGAGACCATTGTATTGAGAATTCAGCGAGAGAGAGGAAGCCATCTAGCTACTAACTACGGACTCGTAGGTCTACAAAGAACTACTCACGCATCACCGAAGAGGCACCAATGGAGGTGGTGAACCCCATCCAAGATGGTGTCTTGATTGGATCTGGTGGTTCTGGACTCTGCGACGGCTGGATGAATATTTCATCGATGCCTTTAGGGTTTCTGGAATATTGGGGTATTTATAGAGCAAAGAGGCGGTCCGGGGGGCACCCGAGGTGGGCACAACCCACCAGGGCGCTCCTGGGCCTCCTGGCGCACCCTAGTGGGTTGTGCCCCCCTCGGGGCACCCCCAGGTGCAGCCAGGGCCCGTTGTGTTCCTTCTGGCCCATAAAAAATCTCCATGGAGTTTCGTGGCATTTGGACTTCGTCTGGTATTGATTTTCTGCAATGTAAAAAACATGGAAAAAATAGCACTTGGCACTTGGCACTATGTCAATAGGTTAGTACCAAAAAATGATATAAAATGAGTATACAATGATTATAAAACATCCAAGATTGATAATATAACAACTTGGAAGAATAAAAAATTATAGATACGTTGGAGACGTATGAGCTCTCTGCCGACTAGTCATCTCACTAGCGTCTACTAGTACTCTGTAAAACTTCTCGATCATTCCTTCTGTAATGTAGTGCAAACAGTGACTGCTTCTTTCTGCAAAGTGGTAAGACCTGAAAGTGCTAGTTATCGACTAGAGGGGGGTGAATAGGCGATTTTTATGAAAGTCTTCAAAACACGAGGTCTTTGAAGACACACAGTAGAAATGAACCTATTGATATGCAGCGGAAGGTAGACTACACTAGACAAGCCTTAGTGAAGTAATCAATGAAGTGAAAGCACGAAGACTATCAACAGCTAGGTAGTATGGATCAGGATGGAAGACAGTATGAAGCCAACAGTGAATAGTCTTCACTCAGTGAAGTCAAACAGATCTGACAGACAGGCAATGACTTCACGAAGACAAACTATAAAGTAAAGGAAAGTGAAGGATAGAACCACTTGCTTGGTAAGACAAGGATTTGGTAGACCAGTTCCAGTTGCTGTGAAAACTGTACGTCTGGTTAAGGAGGCTGATATTTAACTCAAAAGACCGCGTCTTCACCTTATTACCCTTGAGCTAAGGACACCCAGTCCTCGCCCAATCACTCTGGTAAGCATTCAAGGTAGACTTCCAAACCTTCACTGGCAATCCACAATGGCTCTTGGATGCTCAGAACGTGACGCCTAACCGGCTGGAGGATTCACAGTCCTCAAGTGTAACAAGTCTTCAGGTCACGCGGAGAGAAAGACTTCAGTGATGCCTAACACTCTTTGGCTCTGGGTGTTTTGGGCTTTGTCCTCGCAAGGATCTCTCTCTCAAATGCTTTGGCGATGGGTTGCTCTCAAACGACAAAAGCCGTGCACTAACTCTGAGTAGCCACCAATTTATGGTGTAGGGGTGGGCTATTTATAGCCAGGAGGCAACCCGACCTGATTTGTCCGAAATGACCCTGGGTCACTAAGGAACCGACATGTGTCCAACGGTCGGATTTCAAACACACGCGTCAGCTTTACTTGGGCTACAAGAAAAGGTGACTCATCCGGCTCTGGATAAGATTTGCTCTCATTGTCTTCGCTCGAAGACATAGGATTTTGGTTGAGCATCACTTCAGTCACTCTGACTTTGTTCACTTCGACCCCACTTAACAGTATGGTGGTTCCTATGACTCAACAAATAAGAAAATAAAACTACGAAACAACATGTCTTCGCACTCCATAGTCTTCATAAGAATGTCTTCTAATGTCATAATCTTCACCATGAATGTCTTCACGAACCACCATTGTCTTCAATGTCTTCACACATTTTTAGGGGTCATCTCTGGTAGGTAAACCGAATCAATAAGGGACTACTACCTGTGTTATCCTGCAATTCTCACAAACACATTAGTCCCTCAACCAAGTTTGTCGTCAATACTCCAAAACCAACTAGGGTGGCACTAGATGCACTTACAATCTCCCCCTTTTTGGTGATTGACGACAAACCGGTTGAAGTTTTCAACGGGGATAAAAATATGTGAGAGTTAAGGATAAAGGTATTGTCTTCATAAGTTGCAAAAAGGCTCCCCCTGAAGATGTGCATATAAGTAGTTTGCTTTTGAATGCAAGTGCACATGGCAGGTTTTACTTTGTGGATATCCTCTTCATCTTACGAAGACAATTCATCATGCATATATAAGAATAACGAAGATAAGGACATGCACAATGAAAAATGGGCGTCTGCAGAATGACTTCATGTGGAATTTATCATCGCATCACAAAGTAGCAGCAAAACGCAGCAGACGACCATCAAGTTTAAGTGTTACAACTCAAAAGCCAAATGGTTTCAAAACGAGAGTTGTAAGGACTTAGCAAAAATAATGCAACCACCCATATGGACCCGCTTGAAGACTATCAACCTCATATGCTTCTCCCCCTTTTGTCAGTAATGACCAAAAAGGTTTGAAGACATAGAGGATCTACTCATTCCCAGCTGCAGTAGAAGATGGAGCAGGGTTGTCATTGGAGTTTGGTGGTGCAGACGGGCCTAACGCAGTATCGTGATGCAGTGCAACTGAAAGTGCAAGTATCACTTAGATTATATTTTGGTGTGATGACAATGTGGTTAGTGGAACTAATGTTGGTTGCTAAAGTTTATCTCAGGACTTTGGTTCCAAGGTGTCCATTGATGGAGGTGTGCGACCCCCCCCCCCAGTCCAAAAAGATCAAAGGCGTGGTTACCGGCGACTCAAAGGTTTTTCGTTTTGGTTCGATTTGAGTCGTAGGTAAAACCGCACTATCAAGAGGGGTCTTCGTGGATTTAGTGTCGTGTGGGAATGCCTCCAAGACAGATACACCAGCCCTCCTACACCTCCTCAGATATTCCACTTACAGTGTGCTTTGCCGTGGTGTCCTGTCATGTTTCATCAGAAATCTTCTGGACACCCCGTGTGCACGGGGTCTCTGACCCCCGTGCGCACGGGGTAGTCAGAATATTTCAGGACACCCTGTGCGCACGGGGTCCCGTGCGCACGGGGTCTCTGACCCCCGTGCGCACGGGGTACCTCGAAACTCACTGGACACCCCGTGCGCACGGGGCTGACTTGGCCCGTGCGCACGGGGTCCAACGGGCAGAAATCCCCTCCCGGCCAAGAACACTATATAAGGCCCCTTCTTCTTCCTCCATCCCCTAACCCTAATGTCTTGTTGAGCTCCTCCATTGCTACACCCCATTTTGCTCACTACTCTCAATCCCTCCACCCAATCTTGTTGAAACTTTGGGGATTGGGACAGCAAGACCCGATCTACACTTTGACCAAACCAAATCGCGTTCCCCGCAACATTCATCCACCATGACTTGTTACTCTTGGAGCTTGGGCTCCTAGGCGGTTAGAGGTTCCTCCGGAAGCTTCCTTGCTTGTGGTGTGCTCCGGAGAAGTTTGTAAAGGTGTGGTGGTCGCCTTCAAGACCAACCCCGAGTGATTCGAGGCTCATCCGTTGGGGGTGACTCGAAGGAGATTACGGTGAGCCTTCGGTGGCGTTCCGCAAGCTTTGGCTCCGGCACCGCTCCAAACGGAGAGTAGCTCTTCCCCAAGGAAGAGTGAACTTGGGATAAAATCCGCGTCCTCGTCTCACTTGTGGTTAATCCTTTCCCGCACTTTACTTAGCCTTGTATGCTTGTTGGCTTGCTAATTAGTTTGTTGCCTAGCATATTTAGCTTAGAGCTTGCTTGTCATATAGGTTGTGTTCACCTAGTTGCATATCTAGTGAACCCTTTTTATCCGCTAAGCCTTAAAATTGACAAGAAAGAGTAAAATTTGTAGTCTCCTATTCACCCCCCCCCCTCTAGTCGACCGTATCGATCCTTTCAATTGGTATCAGAGCCTCGTGCTCTAATATAAGTTTTTACAACCTTAGAGGATATGGTTGATCTAGGGAATGAGGGAGGTGACGCACCACTTGCGGAGGATGGTCAAAACCTACCCCCCGCCGCGGCCGACGCACTTGTTGCTCCGGCCGTTGCTCCCGTCGCCCCCATTAACCCGGGGGCCCCGTTGACCGCAGATGATATTCTTTCAATGTTTGCGGACCTCAAAACTGCTATGTTGAAAGAAGTTCGCTCCTCGGTCAAGGAGGAAATTGATGCTCGCTTAAAGCCCTCGACATCCGCCTCAAACTCATTTGATCCAAATGCGGTTCATGATGCGGATGATTAGAGAGAACCTCTTGCATCCCCGGCTCGCACTCAAGTTCCCAAGTACATGAAGGAAATATGCCCTAGATGCAATAATAAAGTATTATATATTTCCTTATATCATGATAAATGCTTATTATTCATGCTAGAATTGTATTAACCGGAAACATAATACATGTGTGAATACATAGACAAACAGAGTGTCACTAGTATGCCTCTACCAGACTAGCTCGTTAATCAAAGATGGTTATGTTTCCTAGACATAGACATGAGTTGTCATTTGATTAACGGGATCACCTCATTAGGAGAATGACGTGATTGACATGACCCATTACGTTAGCTTAGCACCCGATCGTTTAGTATGTTGCTATTGCTTTCTTCATGACTTATACATGTTCCTATGACTATGAGATTATGCAACTCCCGTTTACCGGAGGAACACTTTGTGTGCTACCAAACGTCACAACGTAAATGGGTGATTATAAAGGTGCTCTACAGGTGTCTCCAAAGGTAATTGTTGGGTTGGCGTATTTCGAGATTAGGATTTGTCACTCCGATTGTCGGAGAGGTATCTCTGGGCCCACTCGGTAATGCACATCACTATAAGCCTTGCAAGCATTGTGACTAATGAGTTAGTTGCGGGATGATGTATTACGGAACGAGTAAAGAGACTTGCCGGTAACGAGATTGAACTAGGTATCGAGATACCGACGATCGAATCTCGGGCAAGTAACATACCGATGACAAAGGGAACAACGTATGTTGTTATGCGGTCTGACCGATAAAGATCTTCGTAGAATATGTGGGAGCCAATATGGGCATCCAGGTCCCGCTATTGGTTATTGACCGGAGAGGTGTCTCGGTCATGTCTACATAGTTCTCGAACCCGAAGGGTCCGCACGCTTAAAGTTACGATGACAGTTATATTATGAGTTTATATGTTTTGATGTACCGAAGGTTGTTCGGAGTCCCGGATGTGATCACGGACATGACGAGGAGTCTCGAAATGGTCGAGACATAAAGATTGATATATTGGACGACTATATTCGGACACCGGAAGTGTTCCGGAGAAGTTTCGGATTAAACCGGAGTGCCGGAGGGTTACCGGAACCCCCCGGGGAAGTATTGGGCCTTAGTGGGCCTTGAGGGGAGAGAGAAGGCAGCAGCCAGGAGGTGGCGCGCCCCCTCCCAGGAGGAGTCCTAGTTGGACTAGGAGAGGGGGGCGCAGCCCCCTTTCCCTCTCCCTCTCCCTCTCTTTCCTTCCCCCCTTCTTTTCCTAGTAGGACTAGGAAAGGGGAGTCCTACTCCTACTAGGAGGAGGACTCCCCCCCTCTCTTTGGCGCGCCAAGGGCAGCCGGCCTCCCCCTTGCTCCTTTATATACGGGGGCAGGGGGGCACCTCTAGACACACTTGATATACGATATTTTAGCCGTGTGCGGTGCCCCCCTCCACCATATTACACCTCGATAATACCGTTGCGGAGCTTAGGCGAAGCCCTGCGTCGGTGGAACATCATCATCGTCACCACGCCGTCGTGCTGACGAAACTCTCCCTCAACACTCGGCTGGATCGGAGTTCGAGGGACGTCATCGAGCTGAACGTGTGTAGAGCTTGGAGGTGCCGTACGTTCGGTACTTGATCGGTCGGATCGTGAAGACGTACGACTACATCAACCGCGTTGTGATAACGCTTCCGCTGTCGGTCTACGAGGGTACGTGGACAACACTCTCCCCTCTCGTTGCTATGCATCACCATGATCTTGCGTGTGCGTAGGAAATTTTTGAAATTACTACGTTCCCCAACAGTGGCATCCGAGCCAGGTTTTATGCGTTGATGCTATGCACGAGTAGAACACAAGTGAGTTGTGGGCGATATAAGTCATACTGCTTACCAGCATGTCATACTTTGGTTCAGCGGTATTGTGAGATGAAGCGGCCCGGACCGACATTACGCGTACGCTTACGCGAGACTGGTTTCACCGTTCGGAGCACTCGTTGCTTAAAGGTGACTGGCGGGTGTCTGTCTCTCTCACTTTAGTTGAACCGAGTGTGGCTACGCCCGGTCCTTGCGAAGGTTAAAACAGCACCAACTTGACAAACTATCGTTGTGGTTTTGATGCGTAGGTAAGAACGGTTCTTGCTAAGCCCGTAGCAGCCACGTAAAACTTGCAACAACAAAGTAGAGGACGTCTAACTTGTTTTTGCAGGGCATGTTGTGATGTGATATGGTCAAGACATGATGTGATATAATTTGTTGTATGAGATGATCATGTTTTGTAACCGAGTTATCGGCAACTGGCAGGAGCCATATGGTTGTCGCTTTATTGTATGAGATGCAATCACCATGTAATAGTTTTACTTTATCACTAAGCGGTAGCGATAGTCGTAAAAGCAATTAGTTGGCGAGACGACAACGATACTACGATGGAGATCAAGGTGTCGCGCCGGTAACGATGGTGATCATGATGGTGCTTCAGAGATGGAGATCACGAACACGATGCTTCGGAGATGGAGATCACGAACACGGTGCGCCGGTAACGATGGTGATCATGATGGTGCTTCGGAGATGGAGATCACGAACACGGTGCGCCGGTAACGATGGTGATCATGACGGTGCTTGGGAGATGAAGATCACAAGCACGGTGCTTCGGAGATGGAGATCACAAGCACAAGATGATGATGGCCATATCATATCACTTATATTGATTGCATGTGATGTTAATCCTTTATGCATCTTATCTTGCTTTGATTGACGGTAGCATTATAAGATGATCTCTCACTAAAATTTCAAGATAAAAGTGTTCTCCCTGAGTATGCACCGTTGCGAAAGTTCTTCGTGCTGAGACACCACGTGTTAATCGGGTGTGATAGGCTCTACGTTCAAATACAACGGGTGCAAAACAGTTGCACACGCGGAATACTCAGGTTAAACTTGACGAGCCTAGCATATACAGATATGGCCTCGGAACACAGAGACCGAAAGGTCGAGCGTGAATCATATAGTAGATATGATCAACATAGTGATGTTCACCATTGAAACTACTCCATCTCACGTGTTAATCGGACATGGTTTAGTTGCTTTGGATCACGTAATCACTTAGATGATTAGAGGGATGTCTATCTAAGTGGGAGTTCTTAAGTAATATGATTAATTGAACTTAAATTTATCATGAACTTAGTACCTGATAGTATCTTGCTTGTCTATGTTAATTGTAGATATATGGCCCGTGCTGTTGTTCCGTTGAATTTTAATGCGTTCCTTGAGAAAGCTAAGTTGAAAGATGATGGTAGCAATTACACGGACTGGGTCCGTAACTTGAGGATTATCCTCATTGCTGCACAGAAGAATTACGTCCTAGAAGCACCGCTAGGTGCCAGGCCTCCTGCAAGAGCGACGCCAGAAGTTATGAACGTCTGGCAGAGCAAAGCTGATGACTACTCAATAGTTCAGTGTGCCATGCTTTACGGCTTAGAACCGGGTCTTCAACGACGTTTTGAACGTCATGGAGCATATGAGATGTTCCAGGAGTTGAAGTTAATATTTCAAGCAAATGCCCGGATTGAGAGATATGAAGTCTCCAATAAGTTCTATAGCTGCAAGATGGAAGAGAATAGTTCTGTCAGTGAGCATATACTCAGAATGTCTGGGTATAATAATCACTTGATTCAACTGGGAGTTCAACTTCCGGATGATTGCGTCATTGACAGAATTCTTCAATCACTGCCACCAAGCTACAAGAGCTTCGTGATGAACTATAACATGCAAGGGATGGATAAGACAATTCCCGAGCTCTTCGCAATGCTAAAGGCAGCGGAGGTAGAAATCAAAAAGGAGCATCAAGTGTTGATGGTCAGTAAAACCACTAGTTTCAAGAAAAAGGGCAAAGGGAAGAAGAAAAGGAACTTCAAGAAGAACAGCAAGCAAGTTGCTGTTCAGGAGAAGAAATCCAAATCTGGACCTAAGCCTGAAACTGAGTGCTTCTACTGTAAGCAGACTGGTCACTGGAAGCGGAACTGCCCCAAGTATTTGGCGGATAAGAAGGATGGCAAGGTTAACAAAGGTATATGTGATATACATGTTATTGATGTGTACCTTACTAATACTCGCAGTAGCACCTGGGTATTTGATACTGGTTCTGTTGCTAATATTTGCAACTCGAAACAGGGGCTACGGATTAAGCGAAGATTGGCTAAGGACGAGGTGACGATGCGCGTGGGAAATGGTTCCAAAGTCGATGTGATCGCCGTCGGCACGCTACCTCTACATCTACCTTCGGGATTAGTTTTAGACCTAAATAATTGTTATTTGGTGCCAGCGTTGAGCATGAACATTATATCTGGATCTTGTTTAATGCGAGACGGTTATTCATTTAAATCAGAGAATAATGGTTGTTCTATTTATATGAATAATATCTTTTATGGTCATGCACCCTTGAAGAGTGGTCTATTTTTAATGAATCTCGATAGTAGTGATACACATATTCATAATGTCGAAGCCAAAAGATGCAGAGTTAATAATGACAGTGCAACTTATTTGTGGCACTGCCGTTTAGGTCATATCGGTGTAAAGCGCATGAAGAAACTCCATACTGATGGAATTTTGGAATCACTTGATTTTGAATCACTTGGTACTTGCGAACCGTGCCTCATGGGCAAGATGACCAAAACACCGTTCTCCGGAACTATGGAGAGAGCAACAGATTTGTTGGAAATCATACATACAGATGTATGTGGTCCGATGAATATTGAGGCTCGTGGCGGATATCGTTATTTTCTCACCTTCACAGATGATTTGAGCAGATATGGGTATATCTACTTAATGAAACATAAGTCTGAAACATTTGAAAAGTTCAAAGAATTTCAGAGTGAAGTTGAAAATCATCGTAACAAGAAAATAAAATTCCTACGATCTGATCGTGGAGGAGAATATTTGAGTTACGAGTTTGGTCTACATTTGAAACAATGCGGAATAGTTTCGCAACTCACGCCACCCGGAACACCACAGCGTAATGGTGTGTCCGAACGTCGTAATCGTACTTTATTAGATATGGTGCGATCTATGATGTCTCTTACTGATTTACCGCTATCGTTTTGGGGTTATGCTTTAGAGACGGCTGCATTCACTCTAAATAGGACACCATCGAAATCCGTTGAGACGACGCCTTATGAACTATGGTTTGGCAAGAAACCAAAGTTGTCGTATCTTAAAGTTTGGGGTTGCGATGCTTATGTGAAGAAACTTCAACCTGATAAGCTCGAACCTAAATCGGAGAAATGTGTCTTCATAGGATACCCAAAAGAGACTGCTGGGTATACCTTCTATCACAGATCCGAAGGCAAGATATTCGTTGCTAGGAATGGATCCTTTCTAGAGAAGGAGTTTCTCTCGAAAGATGTGAGTGGGAGGAAAGTAGAACTTGATGAGGTAACTGTACCTGCTCCCTTATTGGAAAGTAGATCATCGCAGAAATCAGTTTCTGCGACACCTACACCAAGTAGTGAGGAAGTTAATGATAATGATCATGAAACTTCAGATCAAGTTATTACTGAACCTCGTAGGTCAACTAGATCAAGATCCGCACCAGAGTGGTACGGTAATCCTGTTCTGGAGGTCATGTTACTAGACCATGACGAACCTACGAACTATGAAGAAGCGATGGTGAGCCCAGATTCCGCAAAATGGCTTGAAGCCATGAAATCCGAGATGGGATCCATGTATGAGAACAAAGTATGGACTTTGGTTGACTTGCCCGATGGTCGGCAAGCCATTGAAAATAAATGGATCTTCAAGAAGAAGACTGACGCTGATGGTAATGTTACTGTCTATAAAGCTCGACTTGTTGCGAAAGGTTTTCGACAAGTTCAAGGGATTGACTACGATGAGACCTTCTCACCCGTAGCGATGCTTAAGTCTGTCCGAATCATGTTAGCAATTGCCGCATTTTATGATTATGAAATTTGGCAAATGGATGTCAAAACTGCATTCCTGAATGGATTTCTGGAAGAAGAGTTGTATATGATGCAACCGGAAGGTTTTGTCGATCCAAAGGGAGCTAACAAAGTGTGCAAGCTCCAGCGATCCATTTATGGACTGGTGCAAGCCTCTCGGAGTTGGAATAAACGCTTTGATAGTGTGATCAAAGCATTTGGTTTTATACAGACTTTTGGAGAAGCCTGTATTTACAAGAAAGTGAGTGGGAGCTCGATAGCATTTCTGATATTATATGTGGATGACATATTACTGATTGGAAATGATATAGAATTTCTGGATAGCATAAAGGGATACTTGAATAAGAGTTTTTCAATGAAAGACCTCGGTGAAGCTGCATATATATTAGGCATTAAGATCTATAGAGATAGATCAAGACGCTTAATTGGACTTTCACAAAGCACATACCTTGACAAAGTTTTGAAGAAGTTCAAAATGGATCAAGCAAAGAAAGGGTTCTTGCCTGTACTACAAGGTGTGAGATTGAGTAAGACTCAATGCCCGACCACTGCAGAAGATAGAGAGAAGATGAAAGATGTTCCCTATGCTTCAGCCATAGGCTCTATCATGTATGCAATGCTGTGTACCAGACCTGATGTGTCCCTTGCTATAAGTTTAGCAGGAAGGTACCAAAGTAATCCAGGAGTGGATCACTGGACAGCGGTCAAGAACATCCTGAAATACCTGAAAAGGACTAAGGATATGTTTCTCGTTTATGGAGGTGACAAAGAGCTCATCGTAAGAGGTTACGTTGATGCAAGCTTTGACACTGATCCGGACGATTCGAAATCGCAAACCGGATACGTATTTACATTGAACGGTGGAGCTGTCAGTTGGTGCAGTTCTAAGCAAAGTGTCGTGGCGGGATCTACGTGTGAAGCGGAATACATAGCTGCTTCGGAAGCAGCAAATGAAGGAGTCTGGATGAAGGAGTTCATATCCGATCTAGGTGTCATACCTAGTACATCGGGACCAATGAAAATCTTTTGTGACAATACTGGTGCAATTGCCTTAGCAAAGGAATCCAGATTTCACAAGAGAACCAAGCACATCAGAAGACGCTTCAATTCCATCCGGGATTTAGTCCAGGTGGGAGACATAGAAGTTTGCAAGATACATACGGATCTGAATGTTGCAGACCCGTTGACTAAGCCTCTTCCACGAGCAAAACATGATCAGCACCAAGACTCCATGGGTGTGAGAATCATTACTATGTAATCTAGATTATTGACTCTAGTGCAAGTGGGAGACTGAAGGAAATATGCCCTAGAGGCAATAATAAAGTATTATATATTTCCTTATATCATGATAAATGCTTATTATTCATGCTAGAATTGTATTAACCGGAAACATAATACATGTGTGAATACATAGACAAACAGAGTGTCACTAGTATGCCTCTACCAGACTAGCTCGTTAATCAAAGATGGTTATGTTTCCTAGCCATAGACATGAGTTGTCATTTGATTAACGGGATCACCTCATTAGGAGAATGACGTGATTGACATGACCCATTACGTTAGCTTAGCACCCGATCGTTTAGTATGTTGCTATTGCTTTCTTCATGACTTATACATGTTCCTATGACTATGAGATTATGCAACTCCCGTTTACCGGAGGAACACTTTGTGTGCTACCAAACGTCACAACGTAAATGGGTGATTATAAAGGTGCTCTACAAGTGTCTCCAAAGCTACTTGTTGGGTTGGCGTATTTCGAGATTAGGATTTGTCACTCCGATTGTCGGAGAGGTATCTCTGGGCCCACTCGGTAATGCACATCACTATAAGCCTTGCAAGCATTGTGACTAATGAGTTAGTTGCGGGATGATGTATTACGGAACGAGTAAAGAGACTTGCCGGTAATGAGATTGAACTAGGTATCGAGATACCGACGATCGAATCTCGGGCAAGTAACATACCGATGACAAAGGGAACAACGTATGTTGTTATGCGATCTGACCGATAAAGATCTTCGTAGAATATGTGGGAGCCAATATGGGCATCCAGGTCCCGCTATTGGTTATTGACCGGAGAGGTGTCTCAGTCATGTCTACATAGTTCTCGAACCCGAAGGGTCCGCATGCTTAAAGTTAAGATGACAGTTATATTATGAGTTTATATGTTTTGATGTACCGAAGGTTGTTCGGAGTCCTGGATGTGATCACGAACATGACGAGGAGTCTCGAAATGGTCGACACATAAATATTGATATATTGGACGACTATATTCGGACACCGGAAGTATCTCGGAGAAGTTTCGGATTAAACCAGAGTGCCGGAGGGTTACCGGAACCCCTCAGGGAAGTATTGGGCCTTAGTGGGCCTTGAGGGGAGAGAGAAGGCAGCAGCCAGGAGGTGGCGCGCCCCCTCCCAGGAGGAGTCCTAGTTGGACTAGGAGAGGGGGCGCAGCCCCCTTTCCCTCTCCCTCTCCCTCTCTTTCCTTCCCCCCTTCTTTTCCTAGTAGGACTAGGAAAGGGGAGTCCTACTCCTACTAGGAGGAGGACTCCCCCCCTCTCTTTGGCGTGCCAAGGGTAGCCGGCCTCCCCCTTGCTCCTTTATATACGGGGGCAGGGGGCACCTCTAGACACACTTGATATACGATAGTTTAGCCGTGTGCGGTGCCCCCTCCACCATATTACACCTCGATAATACCGTTGCGGAGCTTAGGCGAAGCCCTGCGTCGGTGGAACATCATCATCGTCACCACGCCGTCGTGCTGACGAAACTATCCCCCAACACTCGGCTGGATCAGAGTTCGAGGGACGTCATCGAGCTGAACGTGTGTAGAGCTTGGAGGTGCCGTACGTTCGGTACTTGATCGGTCGGATCGTGAAGACGTACGACTACATCAACCGCGTTGTGATAACGCTTCCGCTGTCGGTCTACGAGGGTACGTGGACAACACTCTCCCCTCTCGTTGCTATGCATCACCATGATCTTGCGTGTGTGTAGGAAATTTTTTGAAATTACTACGTTCCCCAACAGTACATTGCCGTGGAACCCTTTTACTCACCACAACCCTTGCAGCACCCTCGCATTAATCCTGTGGGGCCTCCGCCCCCTTTGAAAGCTAACGCGTTTGCTAAGTGGAAGCTAGATATGGAGTCTCATATTCACAGTGCATCTACACAACTATGGTGGATTTTGGTCAACAGTTTCAACCCCAAGGATCCCATGAATCTCACTCCAAGAGAAGCGGTTGATGATCAACTCAATGCTACCGCCCACAACATGTTGCGCACCGCGGTGACCGATGACTATAGTGACTCCATTGCTCTACTCAAGACCGCCAAGGAAATTTGGGATTGCCTTGAGGAGGCTCTCGAAGGTGATGAAGCAATTCGAAGATCTCGGTTGGCTTTGCTCAAGCAAGAAGTCAACCTATTTGTGAGAAATGAGGGTGAGTCCGCGGAAGAGGTATATCGAAGGTTGAAGTCTCTTGTGCTCAATTTGAGAACCTTTGGGTGCACTTGGGCAAATGATGATTTCATTAAGGACAAGTTCATTGATGCTATGGTTCTCACGGAACATACCATGGTGATGATGATACATCAACGCCCGGACTATCAAAAGTTGACCGCGGCACAAGTTGTATCCACTTTCTCAACTCATGTTCTTTTGGAGACCAAGTCCAAGAAGACCTTTGCCATAGCTCAAGCCACCAAGAACTCAAATCTTGCATTGAAGGCCAAGAAAGTAGTTGCCCAACCCTCAAGGGATGAAGAAGTTGTTGAAGAGACTTGTGAGGAAGATGTTGACACCTCATGCCCGGCAAATGACTTTGCGGAAGACTTGGCTCTCTTGGTCAAGAAATATTCTGGGACCATGGCAAACAAAGGGAAGAATCTGCAAGGAAGATCGTTTGGACGAAGAAAATGCTACAATTGTGATAGCCCAAGACATTTTGTGCACGATTGTCCTTATGAGAGACGTGAAGACAAGTCCGAGAAGCTTGTGCTCAAGAAGAAGAAGTTCACGAAGTTTTCCAAGAGGAAAGATGACAAGGCTCTTGTTCATGAGGAGTACATGTCCGGAGAAGAAGATGACGGTGATGATGATCATGTGGGCACGGCCGCCATTGCCATGCATGCCACTACCTCCTCCTCCACCACCGGCCTCTTCGACTCTCCCAACGAGGACAGGCCGTTCACTCATCATTGCCTCATGGCCAAAGAGGTAAAAACAAAGTCCAAATCTCTAAAACCCTTCATCCACACTCCCAATGTTTCATGTGAGATAGTGGAGGATGAGTGTGATGATGGTGTGGATAATGATGAGGAATCCTTGATGGCTTTCATGAAAACTCTTCATGGTGAAGCTCGTGCTCGTTTTAGCGATCTCCTTAAATCACTCGCCGAACGCGATGATTTTATTGAGAACGTTGAAAACCTCCTCATAGAGGAAAAAGAGAGAGTCGAACTCCTTGAGCACGAGCTACATGAAGAGAGTGTCATGAGAGCGTCACTTGAGGAAGCCTTGTCTTCTCATAAAATTGACTTCGTTAAAACCGATGATGCGTTGCAACTTGCTCTTGAGAACAAAGATGCCCTTAAAGTAAGGGCTGAAAAGCTTCTAGTTGATCACACGAGACTTGTTGAGGAACATGAGCTCCTTGTGACTAGTTCCAAGGTTGTCAAAGGTGACCTCATTGCCCTCACCGAGTCTTATGCTCAACTTAAAGCTACAACCATTAAGGCTCTTACTTCCATCCCTCATATTGATTTAAATGATGAATCTTGTACGGCTAACTTTGCTCATGATTGCACCTCTCTCCAAGAGGAGAATAAAAAGTTAAAGCCCAAATTGAGAAAGGGCTTGTGTCGTGCATTCAAGGGGAGAAAAACCTCAATGACCTCTTGAGCAACCAAAAGGAGTGTGTTGCCAAGGAGGGAATTGGGTTTGACCCCTCTTCTAAGAAGAAGAAGACCAAGAAGAAGAGCCACAAGAAGAAGATCGGTCCTACTCCTCCTCCCCAACAAAAGATATCATTTGTTCATGAAGGACACAAGGAGAAGGAGAAGGAAAAAGGGAATGTTGGGGATGGCAAGGTCACTAGGGACAAGGCCATTCCCAAAGAGTTTGCCGGCAAGAACAACCCATCTTATGTCCTCATGAGAGGAGATGATGGTTATACCTTTGCTAAATTTGTTGGCACTAACTATGATGATTATGCTTGGACTATTTGGGTTCCTAAGACCCTTGTTGCTAACTCTCTAGGACCCATTGCAAAATGGGGACCTAAAATCAAAGCTTGATTCTTGTAGGACTATACCTCCGGTGGAACACAATGGGTGATCGATAGTGGTTGCACCAATCATATGACCGGAGAGAGGGAGATGCTTGTGGAGTTCATTGATTCGCTCAAGGCTACTTCAAACATCTCTTTTGGTGATAATAGCAAGGGCAAGGTATTGGGTTTGGGCAAGGTGGTAATCTCTAGTGATGCATCACTTAAGAATGTCATGCTTGTTCAATCCCTTCACTACAATTTACTTTCTACGATTCAATTGGCACGTGCCGGTTATGATTCTCATTTCGGTGAATTTCATGTGACCGTCTTTAAGAGAAGCAATCTCAAAGTGGTCTTTGTTGGGCATGTTGAAGACAACCTTTACGTGGTTGATTTCTCAAATGAGAAAACCTATCTTGCAACATGTCTAATGGCCAAGGCCGATGTGGGGTGGCTTTGGCACCGTCGGCTAGCACACGTTGGCATGAGAAATTTACAAGCTCTCTTAAAGGGGGAGCACATCCTTGGACTAACCAATGTGTCTTTTGCCAAAGATCGTCCTTGTAGTGCTTGCATTGCCGGAAAACTTCATGAAAAAGCTCATAAGGTGACGACTATCATTACCACTTTGAGGCCTCTCGAGCTCATTCACTTGGATCTCTTTGGGCCTCCATCTTATGATAGTTTGGGAGGGAGGAGGTATTGCCTTGTCATTGTCGATGACTATACAAGATATACATGGGTGTTCTTTCTCAAGACTAAAGATGAAACTCAAGACACCTTCATCAACTTTTCCAAAGAAGCTCAACGTCAACATAATTGTGAGATCAAGGCAATTCGAAGTGATAACGGCACCGAGTTCAAAAATTACACTATGAACGAGTTCTTGAGCGATGAGGGGATCAAGCATCAATATGCCGCGCCATACACTCCCGAACAAAATGGTGTTGCGGAAAGGAAGAACCGGACTCTCATTGAGATGGCAAGGACCATGCTTGACGAGTACAAGTCTCCATACAAGCTTTGGGCCGAAGCCATCAACACCGCGTGCCATGCTACAAACCGGCTCTATCTTCGTAAGCTCAAGAACAAGACTCCCTACGAACTCCTAATCGGGAGAAAGCCTAACGTCAAATACTTTCGAGTATTCGGTTGTAAGTGTTTCATTCTAAATAAGAAATCCCGTTTAGCTAAGTTTGCGCCTAAAACTTATGAGGGCATATTTGTTGGATATGCATCAAACTCTCATGCTTACCGTGTTCTCAACAAATCCACCGGATGTATTGAGGAAACGGTAAATGTGGAGTTTGATGAAGATAACGGTTCCCGTGCGGAGCCAATTGTTCCTAGTGTTGTAGGTGATGAGGCTCCTTCACAAGCTATAAGGACTATGGGGATAGGCCACATTCGTCCACAAGAAACACCCCAAGTCCAAGTAGAAGAAGAAGGAGTAAGAGCCCCTCTTGTGGATTCTCCACAAGGGAAGTCATCACCGCCACCACAAGGTCAAGATGCTATGGGAAATCATGAACCTATCCAAGAACAAGATCAAGTCCCTCATGTTCCCGAGCAAGATCAAGGGCAAGCTCAACCAAATGGCGAAGAACCAATCCGTGAGGCCCAAGGTCAAGCTCTTGATCAAGATCAAGATCAATCCCAACCTCAAGTGTCTTCCACATCATCACATCCAAGTGATCAAGAACTAGAGGTTGTGAAGAGAAGGGTGTCTCCAAGGCTAAAGCATTCCCAAGGCCAAGCTTCTTCCACAAGTTCAAAACCAAGTGAAGAAGAGCTTACCCTCAAAGTGCAAAAAGCGGCCGCCAAGTTAAAGCATCTTCAACATCTCACCGACAACATTTATGGAAGCATCAACAAAGGGGTAACTACTCGTAGACGTTTGGCAAACTTCTGTGAACATAACTCGTTTGTCTCTTGTGTTGAGCCCCTTAAGGTTGAAGATGCACTTGACGACCCGGATTGGGTAAATGCCATGCATGAAGAACTCAACAACTTCACCCGCAACAAAGTATGGACTCTTGTGAAGAGACCCAAAGAACATCATAATGTCATTGGAACAAAGTGGATCTTTAAGAACAAACAAGATGAGCATGGACAAGTCACTAGAAACAAGGCAAGGTTAGTGGCACAAGGGTTCACCCAAGTTGAAGGTTTGGACTTCGGTGAAACCTTTGCCCCCGTTGCCCGTCTTGAGTCCATTCGTATCTTGCTTGCATATGCTTCACATCATGATTTTAAATTGTATCAAATGGATGTGAAGAGTGCATTTCTTAATGGTCCTCTTAAGGAGTTGGTGTATGTCAAACAACCTCCCGGTTTCGAAGATCCCGATCACCCATCTCACGTTTATGAACTCCATAAGGCACTCTATGGACTTAAACAAGCACCTCGTGCTTGGTATGATCACCTTACGGCGTTCTTAAGCGAGAAGGGGTTCCAGATCGGGTTAATAGATTCCACTCTCTTCACGAAGAGGGTAAAAGGAGAATTGTTTGTGTGCCAAATATATGTTGATGATATTATTTTTGGTTCCACTAACCATGCTATTAACGTTGAGTTTGAGAATCTTATGACCAAGGAATTTGCTATGAGCGTGATGGGAGAGTTGAAGTTTTTCCTCGGATTTCAAGTGAAGCAATTGAGAGGAGGAACCTTCATCAACCAAGCACTTTATATTCAAGACATGCTCAAGAGGTTCAAAATGCAAGATGTCAAGCCCATGAAGACGCCCATGCCCACAAATGGCCAACTTAATCTTGATCCCAATGATAAAGATGTGGATCAAAAGGTATATCGCTCTATGATCGGTTCTTTACTTTACCTTTGTGCATCTAGGCCGGATATTATGTTGAGTGTGTGTATGTGTGCAAGATTTCAATCCGCTCCCAAGGAGAGCCATTTTTCGGCAGTGAAAAGAATCCTTCGGTATTTGGTTCATACCCCAAACTTGGGCCTTTGGTATCCCAAAGGAGCAACTTTCAAGTTATTGGGATATTCGAATTCGGATTGGGCCGGAGACAAGGTAGACCGCAAGTCCACTTCCGGGTCATGTCAATTCCTAGGGAGGTCATTGGTAAGTTGGTCTTCAAAGAAGCAGAATTGTGTGTCCCTTTCAACCGCCGAGGCCGAGTACATTGCCGCAGGAAGTTGTTGTGCACAATTATTATGGATGAGGCAAACTTTGATGGATAATGGTGTCAAATGTGACAAAGTGCCTCTATTTTGTGACAATGAAAGTGCAATCAAGATCGCCGACAATCCAGTGCAACATAGCCGAACCAAACATATTGAGATTCGTCATCACTTCATTCGAGATCATGTGGCCAAGGGAGACATTGATTTATTCCATGTCAACACCGAGAAGCAACTTGCCGACATTTTCACCAAGCCACTTGATGAAGCAAGATTCTGCGAGTTAAGGCATGAGCTGAATATCATGGATATAAGTAACTTGGATTGAGGTTCTCGCATACACACACATACTCTACTAGTATCTTGTTTTAGATGTAGGCACCTAAGTAGGGGGAGCTAGCTCAACTAATGAGCTATCTTATCCTACTAGTGCATAAATTGAACAAAATCTTTCACATTAGCCATTTGCAGATGGCATTTTGTGCTTCAAAGATGGGTATTGGTCTTGGGCCCAAGGTTCATATCTTCGCGGTGCCATACCAAACAAACTCAAACATGGTGGCTTCGGCCACCGCCCTCCGTTGGAGGTTGGATCTTTTTTCTTTTTTTGTGTGGTTCTTCTTGTCCGTGTGTTTGTGTTTCGGTGTGTGTGTGTTTCTCGATTCTCTTCCAGTGCAAGTGCTACACATACTCCTTTCTAGTAGTGTTGGATTTCTTCTGCGACATGTTCAGAAGTGAGGCGGAAATGCTCTTTGGGGTCTTGGTAAGAATTTGCATTCAGCCATAACCCAACAAGCTTCTTCCTGTCAAAATCCTCTGGATAGCCCGTGCCCACGGCCCTTGTACCGTGCGCACGGGGCCCCCGTGTCCACGGTGGTCAGACCCCCGTGTGCACGGGGTACACAGTAGTGCCAGTCATGTTTCTTCTCTGTCTTCCATTCCTCGCCAGCTTCTCGAGCACTTGTACTTATTTGCGTCTCTCGTGTTTGTTGGGTTTTGTTGCTGTTGTGTTTCAGACTCTGCTGACAAGAGGTCCGAGCTCCATCGCAAGCGCACCAAGGCAGGTTCCAGGGAATTCACTGTGGCTCTTCGTCAGCCGTCCGAAAGAATTGGTCGGGGCTCTGAGCTGGGCCGTGTTCGCCGTACCGCCTCCAAGCAGCCAGTGATTGAAGCCTCCGAGGATTCAGAAGAGGAGTACGATTCGCAGGAAGATGCTCACTATGAGAACCCCGCAGATGCAGAGATAGAAGATGAGGATGATTCTGCTGATGATGTTGATGAGGAGGAAGGAGAGGAACATGTGCTCCCCGGAGGTCGGAATGTCAAGAATCTACCTCTCTCTAAGTGGACCAAGCCAGAGCTTTGGGCTCGCAGGCAAGATTTCCCCTATGTGCCAAACACTGATGAAGGGGTTGACCCAAGATTCAAGAGTGATTTTCAACACCGTGTGTTCTCTGAGCTGATCATGACCAAGAAAAACACGTTTGCCCCCCACAAGCAAATCAATGTGGAGGCTCTTCGGGACAGTGATCATATCTATCCCGGTGTGTATAATGCTCTTGGGAGGCTTGGCTTGATCCCGTTCGTCGCCTTCCACCATCCGTTCAGTGAAGATCTTGTGATGCAGTTCTTTGCCACCGTATACTTCCACAGTGATGAGGCTCGCACTATGACTTGGATGTCTAGCACATATGAGTGTGAGGCCTCCATGGCCAAGTTCTCTGACATCATTCCGTATCGGTTCTTTGCTGAGGAGCATCCTGAGTATGGCCGTGTTCGTGAGACAGGTAGAGACAAGGATGAGATTGCTTTTGCTTACAGGCCAGACAAGGCCTTCATCACCGGTTCTATCAAACATTTGAAGCCAACCTATGATACTATGCGTCATATTCTTAGGTACACGCTTAATCCTAAGACCGGGGACTCTCACAATCTGAGGAGCTCCATGTTGGACATCTTTGTCTACCTTCATGACAAGAAGAAAGTGGATGTTCTGGACTTCATGTTCTTTGAGATCAGGCAGTGTGTTCAGGAGAACAAGTCATGCATCTATGCTCCGTTCATCCAAGCTTTGATTGAGTCTGTCTGTCCCGCCAGGTACATTGCCCAGTACCGCACCTCCTTTCCGAAGCGTGATGCCAACTGGCTTCCGGCTGCTCCTCCACCATATGTGCCTCCCAAGAAGGGGCGCAACCCCAGGCCTGAGGATCGTGCTACCTACACTGAGGGATGTTCATCCTATGTGCGGATTCCGCGTAGCAAAGGGAAGCAGGTTGCTACTGATGCCAGTTTCACCAGAGAGGAGAAGAAGTCTCTTCTGAAGACCGTGAGCAACATGTTCAAAATGTGTCAGTCCATTCAGCGCCGTCAGGTCAAGGAGATCAACAAGGGCAAGCTGGTGAGGCGTCAGAAGAAGGGTGAGCGTGCTGCAGCTGGTGAGGAGGTTGGTCCAGGGTCCGAGGACATCGACAGTGTGGCCACAGCTCGTTCTTTTCCCTTGGAGGGATGGCACTTTGATGATGATGATGATGATGATGCTTCGAGCGCACCTCCTCTTGTCTAGAATCTCGTTAGCATCGCCTTTTCCCTTTTTGTTGTCTTGATGACAAAGGGGGAGAAGTGTTCTATTAAGGACGTTTGCAGTTGGTTTCAGTTGGGTGAGATCTCAAGGCCTCGTTTGTTTTGGTTGTGTTTATTTGGCTTGAGATACTCTTATTTACTTGCTTTCGCGGTGTGGTCGTGAGCTACCTAGTCTATGTGAGAGACTATCTACTTTATGGAATTTATCTATGCTTATGTTGATATATCTTGTGGAGTATGATCAAGCTTCTATAGGTTAGTCTCACGTTTTCTGCTCACCACACTTGCATGTGATCTAGGCACCGTGTTGGGTATTATTATGTTGATCGCATGCCTTGACAATGTGGATCTAGGGGGAGCCTCATATGTGTGTGCTTGATGCATAATCAAGCATTTTTTTTCTCCTTGCACATATATAGGGGGAGCTCCTTTGATCAACTATTGTCGCATGGCTGTTTACTTAAGATGTATCCTGTATGCCATGTCCTAACCATATTGTCATCAATGCACCAAAAAGGGGGAGATTGAAAGTGCAAGTATCACTTAGATTATATTTTGGTGTGATGACAATGTGGTTAGTGGAACTAATGTTGGTTGCTAAAGTTTATCTCAGGACTTTGGTTCCAAGGTGTCCATTGATGGAGGTGTGCGACCCCCCCCCCCCAGTCCAAAAAGATCAAAGGCGTGGTTACCGGCGACTCGAAGGTTTTTCGTTTTGGTTCGATTTGAGTCATAGGTAAAACCGCACTATCAAGAGGGGTCTTCGTGGATTTAGTGTCGTGTGGGAATGCCTCCAAGACAGATACACCAGCCCTCCTACACCTCCTCAGATATTCCACTTATTGTGTGCTTTGCCGTGGTGTCCTGTGATGTTTCATCAGAAATCTTCTGGACACCCCGTGTGCACGGGGTCTCTGACCCCCGTGCGCACGGGGTAGTCAGAATATTTCGGGACACCCCGTGCGCACGGGGTCTCTGACCCCCGTGCTCACGGGGTACCTCGAAACTCACTGGACACCCCGTGCGCACGGGGCTGACTTACCCCGTGCGCACGGGGCTGACTTGGCCTGTGCGCACGAGGTCCAATGGGCAGAAATCCCCTCCCGGCCAAGAACACTATATAAGCTCCCTTCTTCTTCCTCCATCCCCTAACCCTAATGTCTTGTTGAGCTCCTCCATTGCTACACCCCATTTTGCTCACTACTCTCAATCCCTCCACCCAATCTTGTTGAAACTTTGGGGATTGGGAGAGCAAGACCCGATCTACACTTTGACCAAACCAAATCGCGTTCCCCGCAACATTCATCCACCATGACTTGTTACTCTTGGAGCTTGGGCTCCTAGGCGGTTAGAGGTTCCTCCGGAAGCTTCCTTGCTTGTGGTGTGCTCCGGAGAAGTTTGTAAAGGTGTGGTGGTCGCCTTCAAGACCAACCCCGAGTGATTCGAGGCTCATCCGTTGGGGGTGACTCGAAGGAGATTACGGTGAGCCTTCGGTGGCGTTCCGCAAGCTTTGGCTCCGGCACCGCTCCAAACGGAGAGTAGCTCTTCCCCAAGGAAGAGTGAACTTCGGGATAAAATCCGCGTCCTCGTCTCACTTGTGGTTAATCCTTTCCCGCACTTTACTTAGCCTTGTATGCTTGTTGGCTTACTAATTAGTTTGTTGCCTAGCATATTTAGCTTAGAGCTTGCTTGTCATATAGGTTGTGTTCACCTAGTTGCATATCTAGTGAACCCTTTTTATCCGCTAAGCCTTAAAGTTGACAAGAAAGAGTAAAATTTGTAGTCTCCTATTCACCCCCCCTCTAGTCCACCGTATCGATCCTTTCAGCAACCAAGGTTGGTGAAGTGGTGTCGTCTTCTTCATCGACGACTCTCGCAACAATAGTTGCAGCCAAAGATGAATGCTCATAATCTTCAATGGAGGGAGTGCGACGCCAGCTTGCATTTTGAGGAGGCCTGCAGTCAAACTTGAAGTTCTCTATGAAGCCATCTGCACGTAGATCATCTTCAGAACATAGCAGTGGGAGGCTCTTCCAAGACTGCCGGCAGGCTTCATGGGCAACAAATGTGTTCTTGGTGGCCAGGTTACAGATGCGGTTGACATCCACCAAGAGACTCTGCATCTGATGCTTCAGGCAGTCATGATGCTTATACTGCTTTTGATGCAATGCCACCAGAAGCTCTCAGTCATTGAGTACACGAGGACGCTTCTGAGGCCTTTGAGCAATTGTGCTTGCAGTGGCTTTAGTGTTGGCTCGGTGCGGAAAGCACATGTTGCCAGCCAGAGCGTATGCAGGAGTTGCAGCATTGGGCACATGAATCCCTTCGATTGGCTGCGAGAAGCTTTGAAATTCAGCATTCTGAAGGTGGAGTGCCTTCTTTGCAGGCTCGGGGTAGATGGCTTCAATTGACAGATCAACTTCAGGCAGAAAAACAATATGGTTGCGCGCTGAGGGCTGATAGTCAATGGTGGAATGAAGCTTAATCAAGCGCATCACCCATGGAGCATAGAACTTCAGGCCAAACAGATCAATCCCAGAGGCAGCAAGTTGTCTGATAAAGAAATCCTGAGTATTGAATCTGATGCCGTTGATGATATAGAATACCAAAGTCTTCATGGCGCCTTCAAGTTTAGCTTTAGAAGAATTTCCCTTGATAGGCCAGAGAGTACGCCCTAGAATATGGTATACTGTGTGTGGCAAGTACTCAAGGTCCTTGACAAAGAACTCATTTGGGTATTCAGCGTCTTGTGGCAATGGCTTCATCATGCTAAGCATTTGGCTCATATTTGGCTCAGGCTTCTGAAAAATGCTCTGCAGCTCATTCCGATGAAGCTGACAACCAGGTTCATATAACTCACCTGGAGTGGGCAGGGAAGTAAGATCGATGATATCTTGAGCTTTGGCTTCGTGATGAACATCACCTGTCATCCACTCGAGGATCCAAGTCTTCGAATCCCTGTTGTAGCCTCTAATATGGAGAGTATCATAGAACTGCAGCAGAAGCTCTTCGTTCCAATGCTCCTTGTCAGTCACAAAGGGCAGAAGACCAACATCCCGAAAGCAGTCAAGAGCCTCTTCAAGACATGGCAGCCCACCCATAGCATCACAATCCAGACGCTTGTGTGGAAAGATCCGGTCTTGGTTGTACAGGATGCAAGAGTAATAGCTTCGCTACCGATGACTCCAAAATCTGTCAGAGGTGATCTTGGGCTTCGTGTACGGGTTCTTGGTGTTGTCAAAGAAAGTATTGTCCTCTTTGAAGCTGAGCATACTAAATGAGCCCTGAGTGATGACAGCACTTGGAAGCCTGGGCAGACGTGGCTTTGGCTTCTGAACTTGAGGCCTCTGCTCCACCTGATAATCATACTGTGGCCTGGGAGCAGTGGGTGGAACCATGACTAGCCATCGGACTGTGACGAGCTCACCTTCACAACTGAATGTGCATTCCATGGTATGAGGCCTTGGAGGAGGAACGGCACCATCAGAGATGATTGACGTCACACTGGCTTCAACATTCACATTGGCTTTGGGCTCCACATAGTCTTCAGCCATGACAGTGTCATTGGCTTCAGTGGCGTTGTTGGTGACAGCCTCAGTGTTTTCAACCTCCATCTGTTCAACGACTAGAGGGTCGGGCACAATCACGTTCTCTTCAAGAATGACTGCATCACTTGTTGGGGGTGTGGCTTCTCTTTCTTCTCCTTTTTCTTCATCGGCTGATGCAGCCGGAATGTCTTCACAGTCTTGGCTTCTGACTCCGAGGCAGACGTAGAAGGAGTGGCTTCAGGAAACACTTGACATGCTACTGAGCTAGTGTGTTGCGCTTCTTCTTCAGGAATGCTTGACATGGAGACCTGTGGCCTGAGGCCTTTGCGAAGCCTGCGAAACGCTGGCGACGCCTTTGGAGAAGGAGTGGTCTCCATGTAATTGTCATCATCAAGTACCGAAGAGGTGACTTGAGTAGGTGGAGTACGTGGTGTTTCATCTTGTATTGGGGTGTCTTTTTGTTGGTGCTCAACCAATGAGCCATCTTGAGCAATTGGCGTCAATGGACGACCAATACTAATAAGTTCACTGCTCGTTGGAGCAGGCCATGATACCAACTGGGGCTCGAGCTGAGGAAGGACTTCATCATCATGCACATTGTCTTCACGACCAATGTCTTCAGCTGCGTTGGGGTCAATAGCTGGAACTTCTTCACTTGCTTGAGCCTCTGTGGAAGCAGGCTCATGGATCACAAGGCGACGTTCTTGGTTGGTTGAAGCAGGAAGAGCGACTGCGATAGGTTCAACTATGAGGGGCTCTGTGGCAGCATCATGCTCTTTCTTTGAAGACTTTGAAGCCTTTGTCTTCAATTTCTTCTTGGAGGGAGCATCATCAGATGTATCCTTGAGCTTCCTCTTCCTGGCTTTGGCTTCAGCATGCCTGGTTTTCTTCAGTTCTACAGCTGCTGAGGCGACCTTTGGCTTCGAGCCAGTCATACTGGCAGGGAAGACAATGCTAGGTTCTTCCCGCCTTTGAGCTTCAGATTGGGCCGCGGTAGACTTCTTCTTTTGCTTGGCAGCCATCCCGGGGTCAATGCACGGACGCCCAAGAGCCTTTCTCTTCTCAGCTTCATTATGTGCTTGAACACATTTCTGTGCATAGTACTTCATGCGCTCGCGTGAGCCTTTGGCTTCTCCACGCTTCTTGTGGAATTCTGCCTTGAGATCATGCAGCATCTTCTTGAAGATTTGCACATCAGCCACACTGAGCTAGGCTATGTGCTTCTTGAAATGCGCCTTCTCATCAATCTTGTTCTTGAGCTCGACGATTTCTGAGCTAAGGCCAATTCATTTGCAATAGCTCCATGAAAAGTGACACTGATGTCCACTGGCAGCTGCAGATCATCAATACTGATGCTCTGGTCGTCAAACCATTCATCGATGAAGTTGTTCAAAATATCAACATCAAAGAGGGGTAGATCATTGAAGATCTCCGCCTCTTGCTTGCTCTTGATCAGCATCTCTAGTGCTTCATCACCAAGATCTTCATCACTTGATAGATCAACGGTGTCTTCCTCGTTACGCAGAACGGCAGCAGGAGTCAGGTTATGCCCAGAAATTTTCTTGGGCTGCTTGGTCTTCTTGGTCCTCTTGGACACACGAGACAGGTCTTCAAGCTGCACACTGGGTTCAGGAGGTGCGGCCTTCAATGGCTTCACAGTTGAAGCGGTTGGTGCTATAGAGGGCTTCGAAGCTTTTGTCTTCTTCTTCTTCTTCTTCTTCTTCTTCTTCTTCTGCTTCGGTGGTGCAGGAGCATCTTTAGAGTCTGCGTCATCTGTAGACTGATCCACTGTGGCCCTCTGAGCAGCAATGTGGGAGAGGAGCCCATCGAAGCTATTGAAGGGCCCGATGACATTGGGATTGGCTTCGCGAGTGCCATCCTGTCTTGGAGCAGACGGACCAGGGTTGAAATTGAGTCTGAAAGCTTTTCTGTTCTTGGCAGCTGACTCCTTAGCGAACTGATAGTTGCGCTTGAAGAGATTGTCGCCATGATACCATACAAAGATGATGGGTCAGCATTTTCATAAAGAGACAGATCCAGATTTGGAAGTGTAGAAACCACTTTTGGTTGAAGTGGATGGATTTGACAAATCAAAAAGATTGTAAAAAGTGAGATTTATTTACCCCAAACGAACTGCTGGACGAGGCAGATGGAAGGCTGAGAAGTCCAATCTCCCGCGCCCTAACTTGGCGGAGAAGACGAGGTTCGCGGCCGGCGTGAGGACGGCGTCGAAGAGGTCGCGACAGCTAAGCGCTTCATCTCCGGCGTCGATGCGAGCTAGCGGTGTCGCTAGGGTTTGAGCGAGTGGCGAGGTGGAAGAGGAGATAATGACCACACGAGATGAGTATTTATAAGGTAGAGGGCTGCACAGCGCAATTACGCAGGTGCCCCTCGCGGTTCACATCTGATGGACACGTGGCATGCATGCAACCCATTGGAAGTTGTTCCATGTTCCCACGCACGCCTGGTTTGTCGGGTGGTCGTTCCGACTTCTCCAGTATTCAGGCAAAAGAAAATATAACATTGAAAGCAGTTTTAAATGTGTGTCTCTGTATCTTCGGCTGACAAGGACCCAGTGAAGATATTCGACACGTTTCAACAGAATGCATATGACTAGATAGATAGAATTTGAGGTAGAAGCATAGAAGGGGTTAGGGTCCGATCACATTCACTTAGTTTAGAAAATGGCAAGTTCGAAGACATAGCTATAAGTGATTGCTGTAGAGGACAGAACATGCATATATATATATATATATATATATATATATATATATATATATATATATATATATATATATATATATATATACATCTCGACGAACTGATCGTCTTTTCGTCGGAATGGGGCGTGTAATATATCGTTAGAAAGCTCTTGACATCTATATTATAAATATATAAGTTTTTTTTGCAAAATCATCACGGTTTAAGAGCAGTTTTGAAAAAAACCATTTTTTTCAAAACCGAAAACAAGGATCGTATTTTGGAGTCAATTTTCAAACGGTTTGTCGGAATTGAGCAAATAAGATGGCGTTGGAAAGCTGGGAAAAATCCGCATCTTCCATGTATCTACTGTTTTTTCAAATTATATATAATTTAAAAGTAATTTGAAAAACCGTGAAATTCTGGGCGAAGCGTATTATCGCTTTTTTTGCAAACGGTTTGTCGGATTGACGCAAACGATACGGCGTTGGAAAGCTATGGAAAATGCGCAACTTTTTTGTATAGAAATTTTTTTATAATTCCTTACGGTTTAAAAACAAATTTGAATACGGCCAAATTTGATTTTGAATGCAATTGTTTTAAAAAGTTTGTCGAAATGGGGCAAATAATATACCGTTGGATAGCTATCAAAAATGTGAAAATTAGTCATGTTGAACGTTTTCTCTACTTCGCAACCATTTAAGAGTAATTTTAAATAAGGTGAAACCCATCGTGTTGTTTTTCCTGTTCCTTAAGAACAGAGTACTTGTACTGATATATGTATGTGTTTGTACTGAGGTATTTTTGACAGTAGTTTTGAATGGTTCCAAAAAAAGTACTTGAACGTATGCCCGTATGGTTTTGTACTGAGCGTGTTTTTCACATACTAGACTTTACTCTGTTTTTGCGGTATCGTTTTTCTTGTAACTTTTCAACAGTTTACGATATTATCATCCCCGAACTTTAACTCTGAGCGTTGGGCGCCGGGGCGCGGGCGATGATGGCGGCGCTCGCGGCGGCACTCATACTGTTCTCTTTATGAGTTTTTGTACAGAGGAGGTATTTTTCATAGAGTAATTTTGAATGGTTCCAAAAAAAAGTACTTGGACTGATGTCCGTATGGCATCGTACTGAGCGTGTTTTCGCAGACTAGATTTTACTCTATTTTCTGGTACGGCTTTTCCTTGTAACTTTTCAATGGTTTACGGTTTTTATAGTCCTCGAACTTTCATGGTTTATATCATTGAACTGAATGACATTTTTTCGAAAAGAAAATGTTTTGTGTGTTTCTTTTTTTAAACCCAAATTTTTTTGCACAGATGTTTTGGACTTCCCGTGTTTTACGACTTGAACTTTTAACATTTGAATTTTCATGGATTTTTCTTTTGTTTGAGCTTTTTCCCAAACTTATCTGAGATGTCATGTTTGAACATACAACTTTTGTAGTTGTGAACTTGTGGTCTTTCCATTTATTAAATTGTTTTTTCCTCCAAACTTTTACTGCTATAATTCTTTTTTGCAAATTTATTATCCCTTGAGTTAGAACTGATGCAATTTTTAATTTTTAATTTATGGTACTCACAGTACTAGAGAGTTTGTACTTCTCAAAAAATAATCACTCGATGTTCTTTTAGTTTTAGTTTTTAATCTTCTTTGTACTTATCAAAAAAATAATCACTCGATGTTCTTTTAGTTTTAGTTTTTAGGGCTTGTTTGGGACTGCTCCACTTCACCAAAATCAGTTTCGCTCCACTAAATTCATTTTGGAGCAGTTTCATCCAGAAGTTGTAGCAATACCAAAGAGAATGTTTGGCTTTCATCTAGCTCCAGCTTCAAGAATGAGAAATTTGATGGAAAGGATCTATTTGATTGGTCGAGGGGGGAGAAACGAAGGGGTATCCACTTACTGGTGGCAGTGGTGGGTAATTTCCACCCAACTCCAGCTTCTAGAGTTTTTTGGAGCACCCCCTGAAGAGCTTCATAAAAAACTAGAAGTTGTGCCCCAGATTCTAGTTTTTTTGTGGAGCGGCATATCGTGGAGCTACCCCGTTTGGTTTGCGTTTTTTGAAGCGGAGCTGAATTTGAAGGAGCAGCGCAGTCCCAAACAGGCTCTTAATCTTCTTTCCTATCCTTATCCTTACTGAGGGTTTCATCACCATCGTACCTTTATTGTTTATATAGTTGAATGGACTTACATTTTTACCATTTTCTTCTTTTTAAAAACTTATGTTTTCTTCTCCAAATTTCCTACCTGACAAAAATCAGAACTTATTTATTTTCTACATTTGTACTTCCAAGTGTCTTTAATAACATTTTCACTATTTTACTTTGTTTTACCTCATCAAACAGGCGCACACCACATTTGAAGAAACAAAATACGAATCTTTGAAGCACTAGGGGGATACCATTGCACATGACTTCATGTGTGCCTTCATCATAGAAAAATAGACCGAATATCGCCAAGTTCTAAGGTTGAATAAATGAATCATACAGAATATTGTCAAATCCCCGCATTTTTCTCACTAAAACAAACTTAGCATACAACCCTCTTTGAACTTGGACAGCACCTAGTGTTCAACTTGGATGATGACCAGTGCTCAACTCGAACGGAGGAGCTTCCATTGCAGTGGAGAAGACGTTGACATGCACTGGAGCTTTGGCGTGCTGGAGTGATACACTTCGCGCCTACTCAATGTCACGGTACCCTGCACACACACCATCCAACAATTAACCACGTGGACTAAATTGGAGCTACAATATGAATTGAACTGTATGAAATTTAGAAATTGAACTGACAGAAGAAACTATACACCACAGGTACATCAAATAAAAAACTAGAGTAGTTAGTACCAACTACTAAACTAATGTACTGGATATTGAAAAATTAAACGCATCAAAAGAAAATTTACATTTTATTATGCTCTCAACCTCCTGCATATATATTTGAACTGATGGTTTTCTCAAATTTAACATTACTGCCTCGCAAGTATGAACTATGCGAACTTTATTCTGGCCGAACCATTACAAATTTTCTATACAGTGAACTACCATACAATATAAAACTGATTATTTTTAACACAACACTGCACTGATTCAACTTTCCTTTATGAACTGATGATAAAATACATACTGGGCTGCTACACCAGCAGCAAATTCATGAATACATGACATTTTTTTCTTTTCTTTTATGGAGACATACATTTGTACTTTTTAAACAATTATACTTGGACTACCACAAAAAATGAATCATATGTACACAAGCAAACAACATCAGCACACAAGCAGTGTGGTTGAAATTAGTCACCTCTGTACACAAGCAAGCAATGTTCATCTATTAGTAGCATACTACAGGTGGAAGTAGACTGAACTGTGTCACTTTCAGTAGCAGACACGAAGCAAATTATTATTTTTGAACTGATGATGAAACACACAGTGAACGATTACACATGGGCATATACTATGTTCACATCCTTTCTGCAACTTTGTATCCAGAGAGTGGAAGAAGACAAAATTGGATTCAACTTATGAATTGTGATTTTCGTGTTGCAGCAACATGCTTCATAACTGAATCCGAATGGGGTAACGCAACATGCAACAATGGAAATTTAGGATAGATAACCATATGACATCCAATCTACATACATGGAAAATTGGGAATCTAGTTGCAGCCTACAGGACTTACCGCATACAGGGCACACTCATCTTCCATGCCGCCAAAGCGAGTGCTAGCCTGCCAAGAAAATGGCTGTTGGGGTTCGACTCTCCGATGTCCTAGGCAGAGGAGGCTTCGTCTCTCACTTGCCCTCTCTGTTTGGTTTGCTGCCACCTGGCCAGAGCGTTGCAGTGCAGCCAAAGAATTCCCATAATATACATAAGCAAACCACAAGTGCTAACAGTATGCATTTTTTAGGCTACCAGGACATCAGTGCAATCCAGATAACTTTAGACAAACTACCTACCGATGGTAAACCAAGTGCTAGTAGTGAGAAAGAATTAAGGCACACACACGGGCATCTGACCAGCTGCTAGTCAGATATGGAATCTTCGTCGGCGCATGCAACATCTTGCTGGCCCTCGCGGCCAGCTTGAAGACGGACGGTGACAAGGACACTACCAGGCGACCACGACACAACTCCTCAACTATCCCGACTGGCTTGGGGTTGATACAATGGTGCAAAAATCTTTTCCTGATGTTTTGTGCATCCTATTTTCGATGCTCCTACTAGCCAGGTCTGTAGAGGTAGTTCTCTGAGTTGTATGCAAGGTGAAATACTGAATCTTTAGAGCTCATTTTCTTGTGGAGGAAGTGGAAGAAGGATTAACTAATCTTGAACCATTCTTGTCGCAACAAATATAGTAGAACTGAGATGATTTAACTAATTGACCTAAGACGATTTTAACTCGTTGAACTGAGACGATTATTTTATAACCCAAATACAAAAACATTTTGCAGTTATTTTATTATGTTGAAACCGTTTTTTCCAACTTCTCTCGGTGCCATCTCTGAACCTCCATTTTTGTTATTTTTTGAACACACACACATTGAACCGTTTCTGGGGTTCTTAATGAGCTGATGATAGAAGACATGTTGAACTGAAATTTGGGCTTCCAAAACTACGGACTGTTTTTGGGTTCTTTTATGAACCTTTTTTGTTGTCTTCTTCTGAACACCAAACCACAATTACAATAAACAGATGCACCACACAATAGTGTGCATTTGTACTGTCCATAAAAAGAAATTAACCAAAAACAACTCATTTATGAAGAAAATAATTTTTTAACTTGGTTTGAGCTTTATTCATATCTGAAATTGGACTTATGATTGGCAAGTAGATGAACTGAACAATATATAAAGATGCACTGAATTTTTTTAGCAAACCTGGACCTTCAGCTAGCCAACAATGAACTGTAGATCGAGTGCGGACTTGGCGCAGATGGCGACTGGGAGCTTCGCAGGGAGGGGCCGGGGCCCGACGGCTAGGGGAAACTTCATCTTCAGCATACTGACGACACCACACTATACATATTCCAGGGGAAAGATAGATGCACTCAGTAGTTAACTGCCAAAGCATGCACTTCCAAAATGCTAATTAATCGAGATGGATTTTTTTGTGAGCTTTCTGCACCAAATAAACATTACTGCTGCAATGCACGCACAGTTACTTGATTCAACATCATGGCAAAGAACGATTGAAGTACGACAGAGGGAGAGAGAGGAGCCTAAGTTCAAACTACAAACAGAAGCTGTGAGCTCGATGTTTCAGCTTGTATATGATTTCATTTTAGTGCCAAATTCCTCAGTCCAACATTAAAGTAACAGACAAGACCGACCAGCACAGAAGTTCATAGTACCAATTCTGTTGATTTTTGTCGACTGAAATGCAGATGTGCACGCATACCTCGAGTGGCTTCGGAGAGTAGTCTGGGA
This sequence comes from Triticum aestivum, assembly GCF_018294505.1. Classification (NCBI taxonomy): domain Eukaryota; kingdom Viridiplantae; phylum Streptophyta; class Magnoliopsida; order Poales; family Poaceae; genus Triticum; species Triticum aestivum. Next base: position 296,749,513 of record NC_057805.1, on the reverse strand, counting down.
CGAGCACTATGAGGTCTCGGCGAGGTGCCCAAATTGCAGATGGACTTCCCGAGGACGCGCACGCCCAGGACGAACACGTCTCCACCCCCGCCATGGCAGCCACTCCGCTTCCCCCACTGATGGCTAGCAGGGCCACCCCAGTGTGGAGGGCGGCCTAGTGCCCTTACTTACAGATGGAGGGGTTGGTCGGCGGTGGTACGGCCGTGGGATCTCAGGGGAGAAGGCGGACGGATCTCGGGGAGGAAGGTGGACGGAGTGCGGGCAGGGAGGCGGACGGATTGCGAGGAGGAAGGAGGCCGGAGCGCGGGGAGGAAGGCAGCCGGAGCGCGGGGAGGAAGACGGCCGGAGTGCGGGAAGAAAGGCAGATGGAGTGCGGGGTAGGGAAGAGGCTGGCACGCAAGGAGGAAGGAGACCGGAGCGCAGGAAGGAAGGCGACCTGAGCGTGGGGGGTGGAGGAGGCCATCGCGCGAGGGAGGGCGGCTGCCGGCGCGAGGGAGGGCGGCTGTCGGCGTGAGGTAAGGGTTGCGCTGGTGTAGGAGGGAGGGAGGCGGCGGGTTCGTGGGGAGTGACGGGCGTGGGCTCACGGGGGCGAGGGCGTGCATTTTTCTGTTTTGGGGTTGCTGTTTCTTTCCTCCATACCGGTTCGGAAATTGCAGATCGAGACTCTATAGGACGCGAGGGTAACAGAATATAGCCCTGTTCTATATATATACGATGCCTGGGCATCTAGGTGTCCGTTATAGTAAGTGATATTCATTATGCATGACATACAATTCACGATATATGACTTTCTAAAACTTTGTTTGCATGCACTATCAGCTCTAATAGGCAATTATTGCTTTCAAAAAACAATATCCTACTACTTTCCTTTGCATTGATTCCTTTTCAAACAAAAAGGGTATGTATATTCCTTTTCAAACAAAAAGGGTTGTATATAAGTTCTGATTTTTTAACATATCAGATATGACCAAATAATACGAAATATTGTCGCAAATGTCTATATGTGTAATTACGACGTATATTATGCATTCTTTTGATGTTTTACTTTTCAAGGTTTGTAGTGTTAAAAAAATTAGGGCCGGGTCACACTTTTTGGCGACTAATATTTCTATTCAAAATAAGGCCATCAGATAATATAAAATGTAATCCTGATTATTTTTTACTTTTAAAAATATATATGATGCATGCTGAATATTCACACACATTTTTTTCCTACGTACATATACCCACACACAATTTTTTTTAGTTTTAAGAATGTACGTTGCATGCCAATACCCATACGTGATTTTTCGTACATACATGGACCTAACATATCATACCCGCATACCCTTTTTCAATACATACATGCTTTGAAGATATACATAAAACTGATACACTTTGAACGATACATAACCCAAAAAAAATGATACACCATTTTTAATACACGTAAATTATTTTGAGACATACCCGTAAATGATATTGGAGATATACCCAGAAATAGTACAATTTACATATATGATAGATATTGACCAGGTATATGAAAAAGTTAGTACGTGACTAGGTATACAATTTTTATAGGTATATGAATTAGTACGTGACTAGATATATGATTTTTATAGGTATATAAATTAGTACGTGACGAGGTATATGAATTAGTACGTGAATTTTTATAGGTATATGAATTAGTACGTGACAAAGTATGTAAAAAAAATAACACATCAATAAAATACACGCACCATGCATGGACCCTTAATTGTTGATTTTCTTTTTCTTGTTTAATGAGGGAATTAAGTGTCCAGATCAAGCAATAATTCTTTCCTAATTAAAATGTCAACGTTTAATCCATTAGTTCTAGTACTAATACACGTGCACGCATCTTAGTGTAATCCGACGGTTTGTAGGCAAGGTGCCCAGGCACCTAGGTGCCCCAAATGGCCGTCCTACCGTATAGGAAGTATTGGAACCAATGTTGAAGACAAACCAACATTGCGAAGATAAACTTTGAAGTCAAACCAATGTTGAAGACAAACCAAATGCGAAGATAATGCAATCATGACGCCAAAAGAAAAATCTTCGAGAAAGTTTGGTGGTGGCGTTACCCACCGTATAGGAAGTATTGGAACCAGACACGGCGCACAATTATCGGGGCGCTCCGAAGTCAAATTCCGTGTTAATGCATTCACACTTAGAGTGTATGTCTTCATTGATTGAAGATATACGTTACTTCGTGTGTTGCACATCTAAGTCATCAACATGCATACGCGTTAGGATGTGTGTCCAATCACAGGACATTTGAGGATCCTAAGATATTTAGCTCACACCGCCACTTGCAAAACCTCTTCTCATCCAAGGGTTTGTGAAGATATCTGCCAATTTCTCTTCAGTGTTGACGTGAATGATATCAATATCTACCTTCATGACATGATCTCTAAGAAAGTGATGACGGATCTGAATGTGCTTTGTCTTCGAGTGCTGAACTGGATTGTTGGCAATCTTGATGGCGCTTTCATTGTCGTAGTAAAGTGGCACATGCTTCAGGTGGATGCCATAGTCCTTGAGGGTTTGCTTCATCCATAGAAGCTGAGCGCAGCAAGATCCAGCAACAATGTACTCGGATTCAGCAGTGGAGAGTGATACACAGTTCTGCTTCTTTGAAGACGAACAAACAAGAGATCGTCCAAGAAAGTGACATGTGCCGGATGTGGACTTGCGATCAACCTTGTCACCAGCATAATCAGCATCTGGAAATCCAACTAGATCAAACTCTGAGCCCTTTGGATACCATAATCCTAGTGTTGGGGTGTAAGCCAAATATCGAAGAATTCGCTTCACAGCTAAGTGATGCGATTCGTTTGGTGCCGCTTGGAATCGGGCACACATGCAAACGCTAAGCATTATATCTGGCCTAGATGCACATAAGTAGAGTAAAGAACCAATCATGAAGCGGTATACCTTTTGATCGAACTCTTTATCATTGTCGTTAGGGCTCAATTGGCCTTTGGTTGGCATTGGCGTCGTGTACCCTTTGCAGTCTTGCATTCCAAACTTCTTCAGGCAATCTTTGAGGTATTTTTCTTGTGATATGAAGATACCATTACTCTGCTGATGGATTTGAAGACCAAGGAAGAATTTAAGCTCACCCATCATGGACATCTGATATTGATCTTGCATCATATGCCCAAACTCATCACTGTATCTCTTGTCAGTGCAGCCGGAGATAATGTCATCTACATAGATTTGGCATACAAACAGTTCACCATCATATGTCTTCGTGAAGAGAGTGGGATCTAGAGGACTAGGTTTGAAGCCTTTTCTCTTCAGGAAGTCTTTGAGTGTGTCATACCAAGCGCGAGGTGCTTGTTTGAGGCCATACAGTTGTTGGGAAACGTAGTGTTTCAAAAAAAATCCTACGATCACGCAAGATCTATCTAGGAGATGCATAGCAACGATACGTGAGAGTGTGTCCACGTACCCTCATAGACCGAAAGCGGAAGCGTTTAGTAACGCGGTTGATGTAGTCGAACGTCTTCACGTTCCAACCGATCCAAGTACCGAACGTACGGCACCTCCGTGTTCAGCACACGTTCAGCACGATGATGTCCCTCGAGCTCTTGATCCAGTTGAGGACGAGGGAGAGTTCCGTCAGCACAATGGCGTGGCGACGGTGATGATGAAGTTACTGGCGCAGGGCTTCGCCTAAGCACTACGAAGATATGACCGAGGTGTGTAACTGTGGAGGGGGGCACCGCACACGGCTAAGAGAAGACTTGGTGTACCTTTGGGGTGCCCCTGCCCACGTATATAAGGAGGGAGGGAGAGAGGCCGGCCCTCCTAGGGGCGCGCCAAGTGTACGGAGTCCTAGTAGGATTCCCTTTCCTTTTCGGAGTGGGAAAGAAGGAAGGAGAGGGAAGAGGAGAAGGAAAGGGGGCACGCCCCCTCCCTAGTCCAATTCGGAGTCCCCATGGGAGGGGGCGCGACCACTACTTTTGAGCTGCCTCCCCTCTCCCCTATGGTCCATGTAGGCCCATTACTTTCCCCAGGGGGTTCCGGTAACCCCTCGGTTCTCCGAAATATACCCGAACCATTCCGGTGTCTGAATATCATTGTCCAATATATCAATCTTTACCTCTCGACCATTTCGAGACTCCTCGCCATGTCCGTGATCTCATCCGGGGCTCTGAACAATCTTCTGTCACCAAAACACATAACTCATAATACAAATCGTCATCGAACGTTAAGCGTGCGGACCCTACGGGTTTGAGAACTATGTAGACATGACCGAGGCACATCTCCGATCAATAACCAACAGTGGAACCTGGATGCTCATATTGGTTCCTACATATTCTACGAAGATCTTTATCGGTCAAATCGCAATGACAACATAAGTCATTCCCTTTGTCATCGGTATGTTATTTGCCCGAGATTCGATCGTCGGTATCATCATACCTAGTTCAATCTCGTTACCGGCAAGTCTCTTTACTCGTTCCCTAATGCATCATCCTGCAACTAACTCATTAGTCACATTGCTTGCAAGGCTTATAGTGATGAGTATTACCAAGAGGGCCCAAAGATACCTCTCCGATACTCGGAGTGACAAATCCTAATCTCGATCTATGCCAACCCAACAAACACCATTGGAGACACCTGTAGAGCATGTTTATAATCACCCAGTTACGTTGTGACGTTTGATAGCACAAAAGGTGTTCCTCCAGTATTCGAGAGTTGCATAATCTCATAGTCAGAGGAACATGTATAAGTCATGATGAAAGAAAGCAATAAAACTAAACGATCATTATGCTAAGCTAACGGATGGGTCTTGTCCATTACATCATTCTCTAATGATGTGATCCCGTTTATAAATGACAACATATGTCTATGGTCGGGAAACTTAACCATCCTTGATTAACGAGCTAGTCTAGTAGAGGCTTACTAGGGACATAGTGTTTTGTCCATGTATCCACACATGTATCAAGTTTCCGGTTAATACAATTCTAGCATGAATAATAAACATTTATCGTGATATAAGGAAATATAAAATAACAACTTTATTATTGCCTCTAGGGCATATTTCCTTCAGTCTCCCACTTTCACTAGAGTCAATAATCTAGTTCACATCACCATGTGATTTAACACCAATAGTTCCCATCTTTATGTGATTAACACCCGTAGTTCACATCTCCATGTGACCAACACTCAAAGGGTTTACTAGAGTCGATAATCTAGTTCACATTGCTATGTGATTAACACCCAAAGAGTACTAAGGTGTGATCATGTTTTGCTTGTGAGAGAAGTTTTAGTCAACGGGTCTGCCACATTCAGATACATATGTATTTTGCAAATTTCTATGTCTACAATGCTCTGCATGGAGCTACTCTAGCTAATTGCTCCCACGTTCAATACGTATCAAGATTTAGACTTAGAGTCATCTAGATCAGTGTCAAAGCTTGCATCGACGTAACTCTTTAGGACGAACTCTTTATCACCTCCATAACCGAGAAATATTTCCTTAGTCCTCTAAGGATAATTTTGACCGCTGTCTAGTGATCTACTACTGGATCACTATTGTACCCTGTCGTGGTTTTGTCATAGCAGATGTCCTAAGGAAAGGACTTAGTCATGGAGCCATCGCGCGGGTTAGCTTAAAGGGGTTAAAGCGGACAAGGGACGCAGAGAGTTTATACTGGTTCGGCCCCTTGCGGTGAAGGTAAAAGCCTAATCCAGTTGTTGTGGGATTGCTTGGGTTTCGATGACCAGGGAGCGAATACGCTTTGCCTGAGTCTCGAGTTGTTGTCTGTTGTCCTGAACTTCCGCCGGGTCGTCCCCTTATATACACGGGTTGACGCCCGTCGGTTTACAGAATCCCGAGGCCGGCTCATAAACGTGTCCGGCTCGGTCTCTGCTCTTTCTATCTTACAACACAAGTTTACATATCAATGCCGGTTTATGTCTACAGGCCTTAAACCGGCTTTGGGCCCTGGGCCTTCATAAAGCGTCACCGTCTTTGTCTTCATGGGCTTCAGATATAGTGAACTACTATGGGGTTAACCCGGCCTCTCCTGGCCGGTTTACGCCTAGTGTAATATCCCCAACATTAGGCCCCAGATTGATTTGAACTGGTTCATGTCAATCCTCAATACTTAAGAAAATTTCTTCTTCAGCACCTTCACATAGTCTTGTAAACCGCCGTGACGTCACCTTCCAGGACCATGATAAATGCCATGACGTCATCTATTATTAAAAACTGTGCATAACCCACCTTCATTAATGGGCCTCCGACAATCGAGGCAACAGAGCTGTCACATACCCCATTTTTCGGGCTCCTCGATTCTCGCGCCTGCCTTTTATCCATTCACCTTATAAATAGGCCGAGGGGTCCCTTTCACTTTTCCCCCTCGTGCCTCTTCACGTCATTTCTTCCTCGCGCCGACCGACCTTCAAGCTCTGCCGCCGCTGTCGTCCTTCGCCTCTGCCTCAACGACGGCCGCTGCATCAACCTGACCGTACCAGAGAAACGCGGCGATCCTCCGCTGCTTCCTCAGCACCAGTAAGTTCCTTCTTTCCTCACTCCAGATCCACCATTAGGGTTCGGTGTTCTTCATAGTTCTTCAAAGTTCTTGAAGCTGTTCTTCCTTGTTCCTCTTCAGTAATACCAATGGCTAGTTAGATCTGATTTCTCCAGCGCCCTTGTAGTTTAAACTCCTTTTTTCTTTGTTAGGGCTTAAAACTCATATGAACTTGCTGAACTCTTCAAATGCTTGAACTAGGTCAGAATATATTTTGATTTTCCAACGCACGGTAGATCTGAAATTACCATGTCTCACCGTGAAACTTGGTTTTCCTTCACTTACGCACCTTTAGACATATATCTTCAATACTAGATTAGGCGGTTTAACCTCATAGAAAAATGATGACCCAGTAGATACCATTAGTCCCCTGTTGAACCGCCAATGCATTCGTCATTGTACTGTCTCCATTGTCAGACTCCGGTTTACCGAGAGGAAAGGAGGCGACTAGTCGCTTCTGGCGAAGTAGCGAGTTCATGAGCAAGTGAATGAATGAACAAACCCCGGTTTAACAATATGCTTACATCCTTGTACCGCTTTATAGCTGTTCACAGTGTATCTTAAACCGGCAATAATCATGTTTTAGCTTCTCACTACAATGGCCAAGCAAGTCTATGAATGCAACTGGGTTCCTTCCCGGGTCACGGAAGATCAGTTAAACAGATGCGTCACAACGGGCGCTTTGGCCAAGAAAGATCCCATCCACTGGAGGGCCCCTGGCCCGGAAAATCCTCCTACACCCAAGGACGGAAAGGTAGTCATTTTTGTTGACCATCTGGGCCGAGGCTTTAGCCCTCCGGGTTCAAAATTCTTCCGAGATGTGCTGGCTAGTTTTCAACTTCGCCCTCAAGACAACGGTCCAAATTCTGTGACCAACATCTGCCACTTCCAAGTCTTCTGTGAAGCTTATCTGCAAGAGGAACCTACAGTTGAACTGTTTAGGGATTTCTTTCACCTAAACCGTCGCATAGAGTTCACAGATGGACCCTCATCCCACGCTCCACAGTCACCCCGAAGAGTGGAACCAGACCTGGTTTTATTGCAAGGATACATCTCCAACTGATGAAAACCCCCTGCCGGGTTACCACCCTGAACGCCTTAGCAATATGCATCCTTTTCCTCAGAGGTTAACAGCAAAGGAAAGGGCCATCTATGCCCCACAGCTGTCAAAGCTTAGAGCCTTTATGGCAAACAGTTTAACAGGTGTTGATTTTGCTCGTTGCTGGATCGGCTTGCTCCTACCCTTAAGCCGGCGCCCCGGCTTGATGTGTGAGTACACAGGGAGTTTGACCGACCCTCAACGGCACATTAATATTCAACTAACAGAGGCTGAAATTACTGAGGCTGTCAAGAAAATGTTGAATGAACCGGAGGCCGTCTGCAACCAAACCGGACTAAGTCCTTTCTGTACCTTCAACAAACCGCCATCGGTAAGAATTATATAACCTCCTTATCGTAAGTTACTTCTTTCAAAATTTTCTCTGAAAGTTTGCCTGATTTTGACAGGGTGACGATCCGTTATGGAATAAAAAACCACAAGATAAACCAGCAAAACCGCAAGACAAACCGGCCAAGCTAGTTCGCCCAAAGACCAAGGTTGTTAAAAAACCTGGCAAGAAAAGGACCACTGCATCCTCCGAGCCAAATGCTGATGCCGATGTGGGTAACCTGGAATCAAAGGTAGAACTTGACTCTCTTGGTTCATTTTTCGTACACCTCATTGACAATGATTATTATCAGGACGACGCTGAAGGCAGTCAAGCTGATGACGTAGAGGTAATCATTCTTTCCTCCGATTCAGATCCTCTGCCAACATCAAAAATCCGTCGAGCAAACCGGAAAGTAAAATTTTCTCACCCCCTTGCTTACTTGGACCCAAACTTTATTTTGAAGACGCAGCAGCACGAGGCTCGCCGCACAACCCGGCACAGTGGCCAGGTAGTTACCTCCGCCGGTTTACCGAACACTCCGGTTCGGAAATGCCGATCAGAGGTCTCTTATCCCCTTGACACTTCATGCCCCAAAGCGGGTTGTTTCCGTCAGCCTCTTAACCCGTCTGATTCAAATTATCAGGGTACTTCCCACTCATCTTCTGGCGAGTCATCAGCCACAAAGCTTCCACCCCTCAAAACAGTTCTTGGGTGAGCTATACACTTGTTTTTATCCTTGATGTGTTATTTTTATATACTGTACTGATCCTCATGTTTATTTTTCTCAGCGCCAAGCCCAGACCCAGCAAGAAGGCTAGGTTGAATAAACTGGCTAATGATAACATGGCTGTTGAACCGGAAAAGACTCCAGATCCTGAAGAGACCGATGCTAACGCCATGCTTAATGACCCACCGCCTCAAGACCATGACTTCTTTGCTGAACAGGTGGAAGTTGACACCACAACCCGTGCTGACCAGCCAACCAGCCCTGTCCGAACTGATGACAAACTGGTCAGTCCAGTTAAAGAACCGCCAACTCCATTAAAGGCTGCTGATGACAAAGATGATGATATTATGATTACTGGCACTGGCCACACCACTCCTGGCAATCCTGTCGCTTTGTCAAAGCATACTGCCAAGGACGAGCTCTCTGCTATTGGCAAAGGCAAATGGAATGCCGATTTATCAAGCTACGCCCATCTCAATGCTCAAGACATTCACTCTGGCTTCTTGAACCGTCTGTATACCAGCCGTGACTATGAAGCTGGTTTGGTAAACATGATGAACGAGCGATATGAGGTAACTACATAACTGTTTCTCTCTTACGTCCAATTGCAACTTATCAACTCCAGTAGCCCCCAAGTGACGGTTTATGATACCAATCTGAACCGGGACTTAGTAATAACTTTATGTTTGCAACACTGCATCATTTTTCACTGGTGTAGCCCCCAAGGTCCGGTTTAACTTTATAAAGATGAGCCGGGACTTTTAAAAGATTGCCCAGATCAGAACTTGGAGCAAACATACATTAGCCCCCAGGTGCCAAGAGTAATACTTGTATTATGCTTGGGACTTTGTAGAAATTTCCGAGAACAAGAAAATATGCATTAGCCCCCAAGTATCAAGTGCATAACTTGTTATGTGCTTGGTACTTCAATCATGTAGCATCAACTCATTATACTTCTATCTGTTATAGGCTGAACTGAGCAAAAATGAAGCTCAAACCGCTGATCTGCAAGAGAACATCAAATCCCAGCAAGCTGAAACCTCCAAGGCAAAGGATGAACTGACTAGCGCTTTAGCCGCTATGGAAAAGCTAAAGGAGGATTTCAACAAAGAGCGTGCAGATTGGAACACGGAAAAATCCGCTTTGCAGAAAAGAGCCGAGGACGCAGAAGCAGCTCTTAAACCGGTGGTAGATGAACTGACTGGCGTAAAGCGGCAGATACATGCCATGACTGCTGCTGTGTTCGGTAAGCATCCTTGCTTTATACTTTCAACATATCTTCCCATGTGTTGCCGGTTTACTGACGTTTGTAATGATGCAGGAACTCGCATTAGTCATCTGGGCTCTGATGTACAGAAGAAGCTGAAGGCCGCCTACACGCTGATAGAGCAATTGTATACCGGCGCGCAACGAATCATCTGCACCGCTTCTCACAATAAGCCGCCCCCGACGTTAATCAAGGATACCTTAGCCAGGCTATCTATGTTGCCTGCCCGGGTAGAAGAGCTAAAGAGATCTGCTGCAAGGGCTGGCGCTTTGACTGCACTAACCCGGGCAAAAGCATGGGTGCCTGATCTTGATCCGGCAGACGTCATTAAAGGCTACCCAAGCTTAAAAGAAGACGGATCAGAATTTTGCACTGATGATCTCCGCGCCATAAACCGGGAAGTTCGTCCACTGGCTTGTCACCTTGCTGAAGAAGCTGATCTGTCATTTTACCAGGCGAGTTATGACACCAATAACAAACGGGTTGTTGCACCGACTCCTGAGGCTCAAAACCTGATCCCTCCAATCCGTAAGCACACTTATGCCCCTGATATTGAATCGTCCACCCTTATAAGCGACGAAGCTGTGTTCCAAGTGTTAACTGGGATCGATTGGACAACTATTGACTTCCAGCCGCTGGGTAGAGACGAAGAGGATGAACCGGTGCAAGATGATCCGCAGCCGTCAGGTCAAGCTGGTGACTAATCATAATCCGGAGGCCGGTTTAGTCTTCCACGTGCTGCAACACATATTTGAGAAAATAATTATCCTTTTGGGCACTGAAACGCCTTGTAATAGGCTAGTTAAAACACTTCGTCTGTTATTCCTTCGTGCATATTTATCTGCAACTGATGCTTGCTAATCCGCCATGCTTAAGATATGATGTTCATAATCCATAGCAATTTACTCAAGCTATCCTTGTAGATAAAAATTTTAAGGCGCCCTGGCGGTTAACCACCGGGCGGGTCATAATGCCCATATATATATATACATATATATATATATAACAAAGGTTTATAACCAAAGTTATAAAAATATAACCAAATATGGAAATACGTGATACCTATGACCTTGAGTCATAATGTTGGCTGACCAACTTTGTAGTGAGGGTAACAACCCTAATCCGGAGCATCAGTAACTCATGTTATATGATGCCGGTTTGCAATAAAACTGTTCCGGGTTGTGATAAACACCGGTTTATTCAATGCTCCTAACTTCGAGTCGAAACCAGACCGAGCTGATAGTCTCCGAATTATAACTTGATCATGTGCTGATAACTTGGAGTTGACAGCCTAACCGGGTTGATGAACACCGGTTTAAAAACATCACAAATCTTGTCAAAAGAGAGAAAAACTTAGCAAAAGCAAATAAAAACCCTTGTAGTCGAGGCTTTTCACGGGCTGCCAGGCCCCAAATTCGAGGCTTTTCATGGGCTGCCAGGCCACTGAGTTAAACCATTTTGCAAAGCCTTTTAAGATGGTCCTCAATCCTTAACCAAACATCATTTTAACTTGACAAGTTCAGGGTCTTATTAGAGTAACTTGTCAAAGTTCGATGGGTCATACCAGGTTTACCTGGGCGGAGTGACTTACTTAAAGAGGCAGGCTAACCCGGGGTTTTAGGTGTATACACCAGGCTTCCAAGCCATGGCTTGATAGCCTATTACAAGTGTAGATTCTTTGTTCATTTCGACAGCAAAGAATCCCCAACTAACATTTTGAGCTGTGCTCGGTGAGTGCCTATGTTTGAGTTGTTGTTTTACAACACTCTCTTTGGCCCCGGATTGATTTGGCTTTGAGCCGATCAAGAGGTGTGACTATGGTTCGGATACGACCAAGCCCCCAAGTGATGTTGTGGCATTGCGCCGATCAAGAGGTGTAGCTATGGTTCGGATACGACCAAGCCCCCAAGTGATGTTGTATAAAGCTTTGATAAGCTGAATCAAGGGGTAAACCGGACGCCGCTTTATAAACAGAAGCTCCATGTAATCACACATGATGTAAGAAGAACAACAGATACCCCGCCTTAGCTGAGGTTCTGGTTTATTATATTGATCATAATATATACATTGTCATAATATGTACATAAGCAGAGCCTATGGCTCAAGTATAGTAGGGCCGAAGATGAGCATATTCCACGGCCGGTGGGTCTCCTCCTCCGATTTACGTGAGTCTTTGCGCTCTCGAACATCGATTAGGTAGTATGACCCGTTGTGCAGATTCTTGCTGACCACAAAGGGTCCTTCCCAAGGGGGGGATAGCTTGTGCATATCCGTCTGATCCTGGATGAGTCGGAGCACCAAATCGCCTTCTTGAAAGGTTCTGGTTCTAACCCGGCGGCTGTGATAACGACGCAGATCTTGCTGATAAATCGCCGAACGGGCTGCTGCCATGTCACGCTCCTCATCTAACAGGTCAAGAGCTTCCTGCCGTGCCTTCTCATTGTCAGCTTCGACATATGCCGCTACACGGGGTGAGTCATGACGGATGTCACTAGGAAGAACCGCCTCCGCTCCATAAACCATGAAGAAAGGCGTGTACCCGTCGATCTGTTGGGTGTGGTATTGATGCTCCATAACACAGAAGGTAACTCCTCAACCCAACAACCCGGCGTCCGTTGCAAAGGAACCATAAGCTGGGGTTTGATGCCTCTCAAGATCTCTTGATTGGCCCTCTCCGCTTGACCATTGGACTGGGGGTGAGCCACTGATGATACGTCAAGCCGGATGTGCTCACGTTGACAGAACTCCTTCATGGCACCCTTTGACAGATTGGTACCATTGTCTGTTATAATGCTGTGTGGAAAGCCAAACCGGAAGATCACCTTTTTGATGAATTGAACCACCGTAGCTGCATCACACTTACTGACTGGCTCTGCCTCCATCCACTTCGTGAACTTATCAACCGCCACCAAAAGGTGGGTCTTCTTGTCCTTGGATCTCTTGAAGGGTCCAACCATATCCAGCCCCCAAGTCGCAAACGGCCAAGTGATTGGAATCATCCTCAATTCTTGAGCCGGTACATGAGCCGTCGTGAGAATTTTTGACAGCCATCACACCTTTTGACCAAGTCCTCGGCATCAGCATGAGCTGTTAACCAATAAAAACCGTGACAAAATGCCTTGGCCACCAGAGATTTTGAACCGGTGTGGTGACCACAATCTCCTTCGTGGATCTCACGTAACATTTCACGGCCTTCTTCAGGAGATACACAGCGTTGAAATGCCCCTGTCACACTGCAATGATGTAACTCTCCATTGATAATAGTCATGGACTTGGACCGCCGGATTATCTGCCTGCCCGAAGTTTCATCCTCTGGTAAATCGCCCCGGTTCATATACGCCAAATATGGAACCGTCCAATCCGGAATAACATGAAGAGCCGCCACCAACTGAGCTTCTGGATCAGGAATAGCCAAATTCTCTTCACTAGGGAGCTTGACGGACGGATTATGCAGCACATCCAGGAAGACATTAGGTGGAACCGGTTTACGTTGGGAACCCAAGCGGCTTAAAGCGTCCGTCGCTTCATTCTTCCGCCGGTCCACATGATCCACCTGATAACCTTTGAAGTGACCTGCAACAATATCCACCTCACGACAATATGCCGCCATGAGCGGGTCCTTGGAGTCCCAAGTGCCGGACACTTGTGAGCCACCAGGTCCGAGTCACCGAAGCACTTAACTCGGCTTAGGTTCATCTCCTTAGCCATCCGAAGACCATGGAGTAAGGCCTCATATTCAGCTGCATTGTTAGTGCAAGGGAACATTAAACGGAGAACATAACAAAACTTATCACCTCGTGGGGAAGTTAATACGACTCCAGCCCCCGAGCCCTCCAATTGCCTGGACCCATCAAAATGAATAGTCCAATAAGTATGATCCGGCTTCTCTTCTGGCGCTTGTAGTTCTGTCCAATCATTGATGAAATCCACAAGTGCCTGAGATTTGATCGCCGTTCGGGGTATGTATTTCAACCCGTGAGGCCCGAGCTCGATAGCCCACTTAGCAATCCGGCCAGTTGCTTCCTTGTTCTGGATTATATCCCCCAAAGGAGCAGAGCTGACCACCGTGATGGGATGACCTTGGAAATATTGCTTAAGCTTCCGGCTTGCCATGAAAACTCCATACACCAACTTCTGCCAATGCGGGTACCTCTGCTTGGACTCAATAAGTACCTCACTGATATAGTAAACCGGCCGTTGAACCGGATATTCCTTTCCGGCCTCCTTGCGCTCCACCACAATAGCCACGCTAACAGCCCGGGCGTTAGCTGCCACATATAGCAACAATGGCTCTTTGTCAACCGGAGCAGCGAGAACCGGCGGATTAGCCAGCTGCCGCTTTAAGTCCTCAAATGCTTCATTAGCGGCGTCACTCCAGACGAAGTTATTTGTTTTCTTCAGCATCTGATACAAAGGGATGGCCTTCTCGCCAAGGCGACTGATAAACCGGCTCAACGCGGCAATCCGGCCTGCCAGGCGTTGAACATCATTGATACACTTCGGTTTGGCCAAAGAGGTGATGGCTTTGATCTTTTCCGGATTAGCTTCAATGCCCCTGTTAGACACCAAAAAGCCCAAGAGCTTGCCTGCCGGTACACCAAAAACACACTTGGCCGGATTAAGCATCATTTTATAAACCCGCAGGTTATCAAAGGTCTCCTTCAAGTCATCTATCAATGTCTCCTTCTGTCTAGATTTTACCACAATATCATCCACATAAGCATGAACATTGCGGCCGATCTGATCATGAAGACAATTCTGCACACACCGCTGATAAGTCGCCTGGGCACTCTTGAGCCCAAAGGGCATAGACACATAACAGAAGGCTCCAAAAGGAGTTATGAAGGCTGTCTTCTCCTGGTCCTTAACTGCCATTTTGATCTGATGATAACCAGAATATGCATCCAGAAAGCTCAAACGCTCGCAACCCGCCGTAGCATCAATGATTTGACCAATATGCGGGAGAGCAAAAGGATCTGCTGGGCGAGCTTTGTTGAGATCTGTATAGTCCACACACATACGCCAAGTGCCATTCTTCTTAAGTACTAGCACCGGATTAGCCAACCACTCAGGATGAAACACTTCGATGATAAACCCAGCCGCCAAGAGCCTGGCAACTTCTTCTCCAATAGCCTTGCGTCTTTCTTCATTGAACCGGCGAAGAAATTGCTTGACCGGTTTATACTTGGGATCAACATTGAGAGTGTGCTCAGCGAGTTCTCTCGGTACACCTGGCATGTCAGAAGGCTTCCACGCAAAGATGTCCCGATTCTCACGGATGAACTCGATGAGCGCGCTTTCCTATTTCGGATCCAAGTTAGCGCTGATGCTAAACTGCTTGGACGAATCGCCAGGCACGAAGTCAACAAGCTTAGTCTCATCAGCCGATTTAAACTTCAGGGCCGGATCATGCTCTGTAGTTGGTTTCTTCAATGAAGTCATATCTGCCGGATCAACATTGTCTTTGTAAAACTTCAACTCTTCTGTTGCACAAACCGACTCAGCATAAGCCGCATCACCTTCTTCACACTCCAAAGCAATCTTGCGGCTCCCATGCACTGTTATAGTTCCCTTGTGACCCAACATCTTGAGCTGCAGATAGACATAACAAGGCCGTGCCATAAACTTAGCATAAGCCGGCCGTCCAAACAGGGCATGATACGGGCTTTTGATTTTCACCACTTCAAAGGTCAATGTTTCTGATCTCGAGTCATGCTCATCTCCAAAAGCCACCTCTAGAGCTATTTTACCAACAGGATATGCCGATTTACCAGGCACCACACCATGGAACACCGTATTGGACGGTTTAAGATTTTTATCTGTTAACCCCATGCGACGGAAAGTTTCGTAATAAAGGATATTGATACTACTCCCCCCATCCATGAGTACCTTAGTGAACTTATAACCTCCCACCTGAGGCGCCACCACCAATGCCAGATGACCCGGATTGTCAACCCGGGGTGGATGATCCTCTCTACTCCACACGATCGGCTGCTCAGACCAGCGCAAGTAACGGGGCACCGCCAGTTCAACGGAGTTTACTGCCCTCTTATGAAGCTTCTGATTGCGCTTGCACAAGCTGGTGGTGAAGACATGGTACTGCCACTATTCAACTGCTTTGGGTTGCTCTGATAACCCGAATGCTGCTGTTGCTGCTGATTGCCCTGATGATTATAACCACCTTGGTTGCCTTGATTGCCTTGAATGTTATGTCCACCCTGATTACCGTGGAAGCCTGAACCGGAATTGCCTCCACCATAACCCGGCCCATGAGATCCGGGGCCTGAACCGCCACCCGGTCCATGATCATACCGAAAGAGATCAGAATTTTTGAACTCCTGCATGATATAACAATCCTTCCAGAGGTGCGTGGACAGTGTCTCCTTCGTTCTGTGTTTTGGGCAAGGCTGGTTCAACACATAAGACAGGCGGTCTGGGTTAGGACTTGGCCCTCCACCACGCTGGGGCGGTTTACCCTTACGCCGCTGACCCTTGTCCTGCGCGTTGGTATTAGCCACAAAATCCAGGCTGGCATCCGCTTTACGCTTACCATTATTTCCATGACCCGCCGGGTTATGCTGCTGTCCCTTGGTATTGCCGCTCTTCTTTCCCTTCCCCGCCATGTCATCGTCAGACTCGGGATCCTTGGTACTATCAGAGTCGGCATACTTCACCAGAGCAGCCATGAGAGTCCCCATGTCATTGCAGTGACGCTTGAGCCATCCCAATTTCAACTTCAGTGGTGTAAACCGGCAATTGCCTTCCAACGTCAAAACTGCTGTATCAGCGTTGATGCGGTCTGATGAATGCAAGATTTGTGAAACCCGACGCACCCAATGGGTTGTTGATTCTCCTTCCTCCTGTACACAGGCAGCCAAGTCCACGATCGACATAGGCTGCTTGCACGTGTCTTTGAAATTTTGAATAAACCGGGCTCTCAGCTCGGCCCATGACCCAATGGAGTTGGCCGGCAAGTTTTTCAAGCAAGTGCGAGCAGTTCCTTCCAACATCATGGTAAAGTATTTAGCACACGCCGCATCGTCCACATCCAGCATCTCCATTGCCATCTCATAGCTTTCGACCCATGTCTCGGGGGATAAATCAGCGGTGTAATTCGGCACTTTGCCCAGGCCTTTGAAATCCTTGGGCAGGCGCACGTTGCGCAGCGCCGGGACGAGATACGGTACACCCAAAGAGCTGGAAGTAACTCCTGGTTCCACCGATGTGGTTGGACGAACCGAAGTAAGTTGACGGGCCTCGTGCTGCGCTGCTAACTCGGCCTCTCGACGAGCTCGAGCGTGATCCACCACATCCTGAGCACCACCTCCACCACCCCGGGTTATGGCCACGGGGCGGATCACGGTTTCGCGCATTGCTTGACACAGCTGGTTCATCCATACGCCTGTTGTAGCTCCGGCTTGGGCGGGGGGTAGAGTGGATCCTCTCACGACTATATGAATAAGCCTCCTGTGAACCAAAGCTGTCTGAAGAAGCTCCCTAACCCGTCGCGTCTCGACTGCCACCGGAGACTCGCGTTCGATAGGGATGGCCGCCAGTCGTGAAGCGGCAGCGACAATGTTGCCCATCGGGTTAGAGTAATGACCCGGTGGTGTTGGGACATGCCGTGTCACAATGTTGTTCTGGCGAGGCGGATCCACCAAACGTGGCTGAACCGGCGCCCCCGCTCCAGGTGCCTCCGCCCGGTTTACCACCGGCGGATTACTGGTCCCTGCTCCTGGGGTATTAAAGAGGTTCCTAGCTTCATAAACCGGCGGCAGACGAGATCGGTACCTCCTCTTCAGGACATCGTTCGACGCACTCTGATCCAGCATAAGCCGGTAAGCCTGTGCATCCAATGCGGCCCGTTCCGCAGCCAACCTGGTATCCTCAGCTGCCAAGTCGGCTTTGGCCTGGGTGATCTGATCTTTCACCTTGGCAATTTCCGCATTATGCGCATCTTGATCTGCCGGGTTAACCTCCGCCATCAGCGTTGCCAAAGCGTCAAATAAATCAGATAGAACCTGAGCCGGCGGTCGCACAGGGCCTCCTGCCCCGGTCGCTGCCGCTGCTGTTGATCCAGAAATCATCGCCGCTGCGGTCGAAGAGTGGAGCGCTGGTTGTGTACCGGCCATGAAGATCGCAACACGGTTTGGCAGATCAAAGGGGTCCGGAATACTGTCGCCATCGGAACAGCCCCCAATCCAGCCATCTTGCAACTGATACAACGACTCGGTCTCTCCGGTCGATGACTCGTCGCCGGAATAAACGACGGTTTCACCACCAGATTCCGATCTATCCTCAGATTCCCCTCCGTGGATGACTCCCACGAAGGCACGCTTCATGACAGGCTTAACCCGGGCAGATCTCGCACGCTGAGCCATTTCGACGAGGTCGGTGCAGATGTCCGGCTCAGGGCCCGGTTCGCCGATCTTGCCAATGAAAACGTGTATGCCACCGAAGGGGACCCGGTACCCGTACTCGATTGAGCCGGCCTCGGGGCCCCAGCCTGCATCGTCGATGTAGAGCTTGCCACGACGACTCTTGGTCATCCGGCCCACAGCGTAGCCCTTGAGTCCTTCGAAGCTGCCCTCTAAGAACTCGAAACCATCGTGCGATAGCCCCACGGTGGGCGCCAACTGTCGTGGTTTTGTCACGGTAGATGTCCTAGGGAAAGGACTTAGTCGTGGAGCCATCGCAACGGGTTAGCTTAAAGGGGTTAAAGCGGACAAGGGACGCAGAGAGTTTATACTGGTTCGGCCCCTTGCGGAAGGTAAAAGCCTAATCCAGTTGTTGTGGAATTGCTAGGGTTTCGATGACCAGGGAGCGAATACGCTTTGCCTGAGTCTCGAGTTGTTGTCTGTTCTCCTGAACCGCCGCCGGGTCATCCCCTTATATACATGGGTTGACGCCCGTCGGTTTACAGAATCCCGAGGCCGGCTCATAAACGTGTCCGGCTCGGTCTCTGCTCTTTCTATCTTACAACACAAGTTTACATATTAATGTCGGTTTATGTCTACAGGTCTTAAACCGGCTTTGGGCCCTGGGCCTTCATAAAGCGTCACCGTCCTTGTCTTCATGGGCTTCAGGTACAGTGAACCGTTATGGGGTTAACCCGGCCTCTCCTGGCCGGTTTACGCCCGGTAGTAATATCCCCAACAACTAGTTTGCCACATTCAGAGCCGTATGTATTTTGCAAATTTTCTATGTCTACAATCCCCTGCATGGAGCTACTATAGCTAATCGCTCCCACTTTCAATATGTATCCAGATTGAGACTTAGAGTCCTCTGGATCAGTATCAAAGCTTGCATCGACGTAACCCTTTACGACGACCTTTTTGCCACCTCCATAACCGAGAAACATGTCCTTATTCCACTAAGGATAATTTTGACCGCTGTCCAGTGATCCAGTCCTGGATCACTATGTACCCTCTTGCCAAACTCATGGTGAGGTACACAATAGGTTTGGTACACAGCATAGCATACTTTATAGAACCTATGACTGAGGCATAGGGAATGACTTCTCATTCTCTTTCTATTTTCTGCCGTGGTCGGGTTTTGAGTCTTTACTCAACTTCACACCTTACAACTCAGGCAAGAACTCCTTCTTTGACTGATCCATTTTAAACTCCTTCAAAATCTTTTCAAGGTATGTACTCATCGAAAGTCTTATTAAGCGTCTTGATCTATCTTTAAAGATCTTGATGCCCAATATGTAAATAGCTTCACTGAGGTCTTTGATTGAAAAATTCTTATTCAAATATCCTTTTATGCTATCCAGAAATTCTGTATTATTTCCAATCAACAATATGTCATCCACATATAATATCAGAAATGCTACAGAGCTCCCACTCACTTTCTTGTAAATACATGCTTCTCCAAAAGTCTGTATAAAACCATATGCTTTGATCACCTTATCAAAGCGTATATTCCAACTCCGAGATGCTTGCACCAGTCCATAGATGGATCGCTGGAGCTTGCACACTTTGTTAGCATCTTTAGGATTGACAAAACCTTCTTGTTGCATCGTATACAACTCTTCTTTAAGAAATCCATTAAGGAATGTAGTTTTGACATCCATTTGCCAGATTCCATAAAATGTGGCAATTGCTAACATGATTCGGACAGACTTAAGCATCGCTACGAGAGAGAAAATCTTATCATAGTCAATTCGAGCTTTGTAGATAGTAACACTACTATCAGCATCTATCTTCCTCTTGAAGATCCATTTATTCTTAATGGCTCACCGATCATCGAGCAAGTCAATCAAAGTCCATAATTTGTTCTCATACATGGATCCCATCTCAAATTTCATGGCCTCAAGCCATTTCGCGGAATCTGGGCTCATCATCACTTCCCCATAGTTCGTAGGTTCGTCATGGTCTAGTAACATGACTTCCATAATAGGATTACCGTACCACTCTGGTGTGGACCGTACTCTGGTTGACCTATGAGGTTCGGTAGTAACTTGATCTGAAATTTCATGATCATCATCATTAGCTCCCTCACTAATTGGTGTAGGAATCACTGGAACTGATTTATGTGATGAACTACTTTCAAATTCGGGAGAAGGTACAATTACCTCACTTCTTTCGAGTGAAACTTCTTCTCTAGAAAGGATCCATTCTTAGCAACAAATATCTTGCCTTCGGACCTGTGATAGAAGGTGTACCCGACAGTTTCCTTTGGGTGTCCTATGAAGACGCATTTCTCCGATTTGGGTTCGAGCTTATCAGGTTGAAGCTTTTTCACATAAGCATCACAGCTCCAAACTTTAAGAAATGGCAGCTTAGGTTTCTTGCTAAACTACAGTTCATATGGTGTCGTCCCAATGGATTTAGATGGTGCCCTATTTAACGTGAATGCAGCTGTCTCTAATGCATAACCCCAAAACGATAGTGGTAAATCGGTAAGAGACGTCATAGATCGCACCATATCTAATAAAGTACGGTTACGATGTTCGGACACACCATTACGCTGTGGTGTTCCAGGTGGCGTGAGTTGCAAAACTATTCCACATTGTTTCAAATGAAGACCAAACTCGTAACTCAAATATTCG
This sequence comes from Triticum aestivum, assembly GCF_018294505.1. Taxonomy (NCBI): domain Eukaryota; kingdom Viridiplantae; phylum Streptophyta; class Magnoliopsida; order Poales; family Poaceae; genus Triticum; species Triticum aestivum. Next base: position 296,728,491 of record NC_057805.1, on the reverse strand, counting down.
CCTCCGTGATCAGATCGTAGAAACTTTATTTTCTTGTTACAATGATTTTCCACTTCACTCTGAAATTCTTTGAACTTGTCAAATGTTTCAGACTTATGTTTCATTAAGTAGATATACCCATATCTGCTCGAATCATCTGTGAAGGTCGGAAAATAATGATACCCGCCACGAGCCTCAAGACTCATCGGACCGCATAAATCGGTATGTATTATTTCCAATAAGTCAGTGGCTTGCTCAATTGTTCCGGAGAACGGAGTCTTAGTCATCTTGCCCATGAGGCATGGTTCGCAAGCATCAAATGATTCATAATCAACTGATTCCAAAGTCCATACGCATGGAGTTTCTTCATGCGCTTTACACCAATATGACCTAAACGGCAGTTCCACTAGTATGTTGCACTATCATTATCAACTTTGCATCTTTTGTATCAATATTATGAATATGTGTATCACTACGATCGAGATTCAATAAACCATTCACCTTGGGTGTATGACCATAGAAGATTTTATTCATGTAAACAGAATAACAATTATTCTTTGATTTAAATGAATAACCGTATTGCAATAAACATGATCCAATCATATTATGCTCAACGCAAACACGAAATAACATTTATTTTAGGTTCAACACTAATCCCGAAGGTAAAGGGAGTGCGATGGTGATCTTATCAACCTTGGAATCACTTCCAACACACATCGTCACCTCGCCCTCAACTAGTCTCTGTTCATTTTGTAACTCCTGTTTCAAGTTACTAATCATAGCAACTGAACCAGTATCAAATACCCAGGGGCTACTATGAACACTAGTAAAGTACACATCAATAACATGTATATCATATATACTTTTGTTCACTTTGCCATCCTTCTTATCCGCCAAGTATTTGAGGCAGTTCCGCTTCCAGTGGCCATTTCCTTTGAAGTAGAAGCACTCAGTTTCATGCTTGGGTCTAGCTTTGGGCTTCTTCATGGGAGTGGAAACTTGCTTGTCATTCTTCTTGAAGTTCCCTTTCTTTCCCTTGCCCTTTTACTTGAAACTAGTGGTCTTGTCAACCATCAACACTTGATGCTTTTCTTGAGTTCTACCTTCGCCAATTTCAGCATCGCGAAGAGCTCAGGGAATCATTTTTGTCATCCCTTGCATATTATAGTTCATCAGGAAGTTCCAGTAACGTGGTGATAGTGACTAGAGAACTTTGTCAATCACTATCTTATCTGGAAGATTAACTTCCACTTGATTCAAGCGATTGTAGTACTCAGATATTCTGAGCACATGCTCACTGGTTGAGCTATTCTCCTCCATCTTGTAGGCAAAATACTTGTCAGAGGTCTCATACCTCTCGACTCGGGCATGAGTCTGAAATACCAATTTCAGCTCTTTGAACATCTTATATGCTCCTTGGCAAAACTTTTTTGAAGTCCCGATTCTAAGCCGTAAAGCATGGCGCACTAAACTATCAAGTAGTCATCATACCGAGCTTGCCAAACGTTCATAACGTCTGTATCTGCTCCTGCAATAGGTCCGTCACCTAGCGGTGCATCAAGGACATAATTCTTCTGTGCAGCAATGAGGATAATCCTCAGATCATGGACCCAGTCCGCATCATTGCTAATATCACCTTTTAACTTATTTTTCTCCAGGAACATATCAAAAATAAAACAGGGGAGCTATACGCGAGCTATTGATCTACAACATAGATATGCAAAAACTATCAGGACTAAGTTCATGATAAATTAAAGTTCAATTAATCATATTACTTAAGAACTCCAAATTATATAGACATCCCTCTAGTCATCTAAATGATCACGTGATCCAAATCAACTAAACCATGTACGATCATCACGTGAGATGGAGTAGTTTTCAATGGTGAACATCACTATGTTGATCATATCTACTATATGATTCACGTTCGACCTTTCGGTCTTAGTGTTCCGAGGCCATATCTGCATATGCTAGGCTTGTCAAGTTTAACCCGAGTATTCTGCACGTGCAAAACTGGCTTGCACCCGTTGTATGTGAACGTAGAGCTTATCACACCCGATCATCACGTGGTGTCTCGGCACGACGAACTGTAGCAACGGTGCATACTCAGGGAGAACATTTATACCTCGAAATTTAGTGAGGGATCATCTTATAATGCTACCGCCGTACGAAGCAAAATAAGATGCATAAAGGATAAACACCACATGCAATCAAAATATGTGACATGATATGGCCATCATCATCTTGTGCCTTTGATCTCCATCTCCGAAGCATTGTCATGATCTCCATCATCACCGGCTTGACACCTTGATCTCTATCGTAGCATCGTTGTCATCTCGCCAACTATTGCTTCTACGACTACCGCTACCGCTTAGTGATAAAGTAAATCAATTACATTGCGATTGCATTTCATATAATAAAGCGACAACCATAAGGCTCCTGCCAGTTGCCGATAACTTTTACAAAGCATGATCATCTCATACAACAATTTATATCTCATCATGTCTTGACCATATCACATCACAACATGCCCTGCAAAAACAAGTTAGACGTCCTCTACTTTGTTGTTGCAAGTTTTACGTGGCCGCTATGGGCTTCTATCAAGAACCGTTCTTACCTACGCATCAAAACCACAATGATTTTTCATCAAGTGTGTTGTTTTAACCTTCAACAAGGACCGGCCGTAGTCAAACTTGATTGAACTAAAGTTGGAGAAAAAGACACCCGCCTGCCACGTGTGTGCGAAGCACGCAGTCTCATGAACGCGGTCATGTAATGTCGGTCCGGGCCGTTTCATCTAACAATACCGCCGAATCAAAAGTAAGACGTTGGTGGTAAGCAGTATGACTATTATCGCCCACAACTCATTGTGTTCTACTCGTGCATATAACATCTACACATAGACCTGGCTCGGATGCCACTGTTGGGGAATGCAGTATTTAAAAAAATTCCTACGATCACGCAAGATCTATCTAGGAGATGCATAGGATCGATACGGGAGAGTGTGTCCACGTACCCTCGTAGACCAAAAGAGGAAGCGTTCAGTAACGCGGTTGATGTAGTCGAACGTCTTCACGATCCAACCGATCCAAGTACCAAACGCACGGCACCTCCGTGTTCAGAACACGTTCAGCACGATGATGTCCTTCGATCTCTTGATCCATTTGAGGATGAGGGAGAGTTCCGTCGGCATGACGGCGTGGCGACGGTGATGATGAATTTACCGGCGCAGGGCTTCGCCTAAGCACTACGACAATATGACCGAGGTGTGTAATTGTGGAGGGGGGCACCGCACACGACTAAGAGAAGACTTGGTGTGCCTTTGGGATGCCCCCTGCCCACATATATAAAGGAGGGAGGGAGAGAGGCCGGCCCTCCTAGGGGCGCGCCAAGTGTAGGGAGTCCTACTAGGACTCCCAAGTCCTAGTAGGATTCCCTTTCCTTTTCGGAGTGGGAAAGAAGGAAAGGAGGGAGAGGGAGAAGGAAAGGGGGGCCACACCCCAACCCCTTGTCCAATACGGTTTGGGCAGGGAGGAGGCGCGTGCCACCTCGTGGCCCTTCTTCCCTCTCTCCAGTAAAGCCCAATAAGGCCCATTAACTTCCCCGGCGAATTCCCGTAACTCTCTAGTACTCCAAAAAATACCCGAACCACTCGGAACCATTCCAATGTCCGAATATATCCTTCCAATATATGAATCTTTACCTCTCGACCATTTAGAGACTCCTCGTCATGTCTGTGATCTCATCCGGGACTCCGAACAAACTTCGGTCATCAAATCACATAACTCAATATACAAATTGTCATCGAACGTTAAGCTTGCGGACCCTACGGGTTCGAGAACTATGTAGACATGACCGAGACACATCTCCGGTCAATAACCAATAGCGGAACCTGGATGCTCATATTGGCTCCTACATATTCTAAGAAGATCTTTATCGTTCAAACCGCATAACAACATATGTCATTCTCTTTGTCATCGGTATGTTACTTGCCGGAGTTTCGATCGTCGGTATCATCATACCTAGTTCAATCTCGTTACCGACAAATCTCTCTACTTGTTCCGTAATGCATCATCCCGCAACTAACTCATTAGTCACATTGCTTGCAAGGCTTATAGTGATGAGCATTACTGAGAGGGCCTAGAGATACCTCTCTGATACTCGGAGTGACAAATCATAATCTCGATCTATGCCAACCCAACAATCTTCATTGGAGACACCTGTAGAGTATCTTTATAATCACCCAGTTACGTTGTGACGTGTGATAGCACACAAGGTGTTCCTCCAGTATTCGGGAGTTGCATAATCTCATAGTCAGAGGAACATGTATAAGTCATGATGAAAGCAATAGCAATAAAACTAAACGATCATTATGCTAAGATAACGGATGGGTCTTGTCCATCAAATAGTCAGAGGAACATGCATAAGTCATGATGAAAGCAATAGCAATAAAACTAAACGATCATTATGCTAAGCTAACGGATGGGTCTTGTCCATCACATCATTCTCTAATGATGTGATCCCGTTTATCAAATGACAACACATGTCTATGGTCAGGAAACTTAACCATCTTTTATTAACGAGCCAGTCAAGTAGAGGCATACTAGGGACACTCTGTTTGTCTACTTATTCACACATGTACTAAGTTTCCAGTTAATACAATTCTAGCATGAATAATAAACATTTATCATGATATAAGGAAATATAAATAACAACTTTATTATTGCCTCTAGGGCATATTTCCTTCAACACTGCCTTGTTGAGCTTGTATACCATGTCAGGACGCTTTGGGTCTTCAAAACTAGGTGGTTGTGCAACATACACTTCTTCTTCAATTTTGCCATTGAGAAAGGCACTCTTTACATCCATTTTGTACCGAAGAATGTTGTTGTGGTTGTCATAGGCTAGCGGTATACGAATGGCTTCAAGCCTAGCCACAGGAGCAAATGTTTCATCGAAGTCAATCCCTTCAACCTGTGTGTAACCTTGAGCAACGAGATGAGCCTTGTTTCTGACAACTTGATCATGCTCATCTTGTTTGTTGCGATAGATCCATTTGGTACTGATGATGTTGTGTTTGTGAGGATCTGGACGCTTTACAAGCTCCCATACATTGTTCAGCTCGAACTATTGAAGCTCTTCTTGCATAGCTTGAATCCATTCAGGTTCCATGAAGGCTTCGTCAACTTTCTTGGGTTCAGATATTGAGACAAATGCAAAGTGCCCACAGAAATTTGCTCGCTGTGTTGCTCTTGAATGAGTGAGTGGACCAGGTGCATTGATGCTATCAATTATCTTCTCAATCTGTACTTCATTTGCAACACGAGGATGAACTGGACGAAGATTTGGCCCTTGCTGATCATTGTCTTCATTGGCTTCAGGCTGAGCAGTGTCTTCAGGCTGATTAGGTGCAGAAATGATAATTTCCTCTTCAGCCTGTGCCTCTGAAGGTATGATTTCTCCAGTACCCATAAGCTTGATAGATTCACTTGGTGTAGCTTCATCTAGCACATTGGCAGGTGCTCTCTTTGCGAGCCGTTAGTCTCATCGAACCGCACATCCACAGTTTCAACCACTTTATAGTGAAAGAGGTTGACGACTCTGTAGGAGTGCGAATCCTTTCCGTAGCCAAGCATAAAACCTTCATGTGCTTTCGGTGCAAATTTTGAAGTGTGATGTGGATCCTTGATCCAGCACCTAGCACCAAATACTCTGAAATAGCTGACGTTTGGCTTCTTACCAGTCAGGAGCTCATATGATGTCTTCTTTAGAAACTTGTGAAGATAAACACGGTTGATGACGTGGCATGCAGTATCAATAGCTTCAGGCCAGAACTTCCTTGGAGTCTTGTACTCATCGAGCATCGTCCGTGCCATCTCAATGAGGGTTCTGTTCTTGCGCTCCATGGTGCCATTCTGCTAAGGTGTATATGGAGCCGAGAACTCATGTGTGATGCGCAATGCATCAAGATAAGTGTCGAGGCCGGTGTTCTTGAATTCAGTGCCGTTGTCACTTCTGATGTGCTTGATCTTGATGCCATAGTTGGTCATGGCACGATTGGCGAATCGTCTGAAGACATCCTGCACTTCAGTCTTGTAGAGAATTATGTGCACCCATGTATATCTTGAGTAATCATCAACAAGGACGAAACCATAGAGACAAGCAGTGGTAGTGAGGGTAGAGTAGTGAGTAGGGCCAAATAAGTCCATGTGAAGCAGCTCGAAGGGGCGTGTCGTTGTCATGATTGTCTTCGAGGGATGCTTGGCCCGAGTCATCTTTCCAGCTTCGCAGGCGCTGCACAGATGATCCTTCTTGAACTTGACGCCCTCGATGCCTATGACATGCTTCTTCTTCGCGAGAGTGTACAAGTTCCTCCACTACAAAAAAAGACACTTCTGTGATGATACGTGTTTGTCACAGTAGGTCACGTTTTCTGTCATGCATGTACAACCATCACGATTTTATGACAGAAGATAGTCATACCTGTGTTGTCGTAGAAGTGTTCCATGACATTACCAAAATTATCATCACGGAAGTGTCCACTTCCATGACTATAAATCGCGCGTCATAGAAGTGCTTTCGTCAAGGGTGACCGACACGTGGCATCCACCGTAGCGGGTCGCCGTTAAGCTATCGGGTCCGGTTTTGGATCCGATAACCCGTTAACAGCCCGGACCAATGAGGATTTTCCACATGTAAAATTGTCATTGGCCGTTGGAAACACGTGTTGGCTCACCATTGGGACATATGTCATCCATTCATTGGACAGGAGGCGCCTATGATACGTCGACACATGGCATGGCCCAACAGAGGCCCATTCCGTTGAAAAGACCGGCCTGTTTGACTTGGTCAAACGGTAACGGGCTGGCCCACGGAAAGCCTGTTAACGGCTTGTTCGTATATAGCCCATTTACGGCCAGCTAACTCACGACCCGTTACGGCCTACCGGAATTAAGCGCAGTAGCTTCATCTGGGCCGTCCAATATGATTCTAGCCCGTTGTAACTTCTGGCCCATGTATGGCCCATGATGTCTTTCGGCCCATACGAGGCCATTTGTAACTCTTGGCCCACTAAAGGCCCGTGGTGAATCTGGCCCGCAATGAATAGTGTACTGCCTTATAACCATTAACGGCCCATTATTCCATTGGGCCGTTTCCAACCCGTGTTATCTTTCGGCCTTCGCAGGGCCCATTTATTCTTGGGCTTATTTCCAGCATTCGGTTACTTACGGCCCGTTACTGGCCTCTTCGGCTTGTGGGCCAAATTCAGCCCGTGGTTACAGTCGGCTCGTTTGCGGCCCGTTAATCCGTTGGGCCGTTTTCATAGCATCATCAAATACGACAGATTAATGATGGCCCGTTATGGTCGGCCCATGAACGGACGATTCCAGATCTAGCCCGTTTACGGCCCGTAGTGCGGTCTGTTATTGGCCCATGTTTGGCCGATCGACCATACGGCCCGTAGAAGGCCCATTGATGCTACGGCCCGTAGAAGGCCCATCGTTTCTACGGCCGTTAGAAGGCCCATTGTTTCTATGGCCCATAGGAGGCCCATGGTAACTACAGTAAATATGTAGCCCATGGTTATTGTGTACTAGTTTTAAAAAATAGGTTATTGCGGCCACTAGAAAACCGCGGAAAAAGAACTGCACTGACTACAAGCTAACAAATAAACAAGACAACAAGGAAATAAATAAGCAAGCAACTTACGCTAGGCTATCACGGCTATTACACATATTACATCCACTGGGCATCAAAGTTCGCCACCAGTGCAAATATAGGGAATAAAGCCGCATGTGATATACACTGGTTGTCAAACTTGGCGACCAGTGCAAATAAATGCCGCAGCAAAACAAGTCCAAAACTGAAACCACTTCAGAAGAGCTCAAGAAACAATATCCTGGGTACCCATAATGCTAGAAAGATGCTTAGCAAGCTTATTAACTTTCTCTTGTTTGGCCTTAAATCCTCCAGCACTTGCTGTTGCACAAGAAAGTATGCATCTGAATTCTGCAGGGACTTCCTCAGTCCTTCGGCTTCTTGCCGCGGCACAGCTGACTGATGCCTTTCAGCTTGTAGCTAAGACTGAAGAAGCCAAGTGATTCAGGCAACGAGTTTGAAGAGCTTGTGCCAGCGGTATTGGCCATCAACGCAGGACTGTGGGGTTTTCTCACTGTCTACAAGATCATTTTTATCACCTGTCTTGGAGACCAACAAGGATGTCTCACTATCTTGAACCTTATCTGCATTACTTTCTCTACCATTGCATAGTGGGGTGCTCTTCTCCAATATTCTGTTCGCATACTACAAGAGAAACAAGAAGACACATCACATGTTTAGCATGTAGTATACGAAACTCATTTTGGTAAACCGGTTCAGTAGTAAGGTGGACAGGGTAACATCATGAAGCAAACATATATCTATGTACTATGGTCACTGTATTGTCCATATCATTCTAGTTTATGTTGCCAAATCAAGATAGAGACACAGTTCAACTCATATATTTTTAAGACACAACAGCATAGACAGAATATAAGTGTGAGAAACTACACAGCTCTGGCAACACTTGTAATGTGCATCACATGAGAACATAACTGTTTATACAACTGAAACTGAAATCAACATAGAGCAAGAAGTTAGAACAACAATCCAGTTAAAGAAATAGGTTTAAAACATACCTGTTGCGCCATTGGAGTTTCAGTTGGATCCTTCAAATTTGAAAGTAGTTGGTATGAGTAAATACAGTGATGCAACAACAAAGGAGTATGGACCATAGCTACGAAATCTAACCTCAGAACAATTGCTCTTCTGCTTTAAACATGGAGTTTGGGTTTGCTATGGTGGTCTTCGTGCTTTGGGCACTGCAGTTGCTTTACAAACTGCTCGTGTGGGGGTACTCTGTGGTGGACATGGTGCTTTGTCAACTAGAAGTGGGTTACTATCCGCTGGGGTTGGGGCTAGATGGGTTGTAGCTGGTTCTCTGCCCAACGGTGTAAGTGTGCAATCTGGAAGAGTCTCGATTATGTGTGGTGGGGGTAGTTTGTGGGCCAGTACAACCATGGTTCTATCTGCATCGACGGGTAGCACTGTCTTTTGTGAAGAACGAGTTTTTGCTCCCTTAGATACTGCCATCATCCCCTCCAATTCAAATGGCTGATAAACAAGAAAATAAATTGAACATACAAACATTGTATGATAGACAGATGTGGTAATTCACATATATGTTGTCTAACCAAACAGGACAGCATGACACAATTTCACATATATGGTGCCTAACTAAACAGGATAGCATGAAACAGTTTCAGATATATGATGGATAACTTAACAGGATATAATGGCATAATTCAACATATGATGAGTATCTAAATAGGATGACATGACAAAACTATATGATGTCTTTCTAAATAGGTTGGGATGAAATAATTCACATACATGTTGTCTAAGTATACAAGATGGCATGATACAATTGACATAATTGATTCATATACTAAGTAGCTGGCACTCGCATGTATGATCTCTAAACTAAGCAGATGGAATTCAATATTGTGCATATGATGTCTAAACTAAGCAATGCAATACACCATATGCATGATATGAGAAATATAAACATTGCAACTTAGAGCACACACCTCAGGTGTGATATAGGACTGGTCATCTGTCTCTGAATCCTCCTCTGAGGAGCTCCCTGTAACCATCGAGATATATGCTTCAACAGGTACCATTGCTTGCTCTGAAGACCTTGTTTTCACTCCTGATATTTCCATAACCGGCTCAAATGGCTGATACACATGAAGAGTAGTTCAATATACACAGATTGTCGACAAATGGAATACGTAATGAAAAAAAGATGGCATGAGATAATTCACATATATGATACCTGGCTACCTGGGGGTGCATAATTCACATATATGATAACTGGCTGAAAAACATGGCATTGCATAATTCACATATCTAATATAGAAAGCAAACATGAGGCATTCACACAAAGCATGTCTAATCTAAGCAGATGGCATGACAATGCAAGACACCATATGCATGATATGAGCAACATAACCCTGCCAAGTTAGAGCATGC